>NC_056744.1:820645632-820800632 GCF_019279795.1 Protopterus annectens
CGTTTTAACTGAATGGATTATTTCTGATCATATCAAATAAACAGTTAAGCCCAGATTAACAGTTTATAATATACAAGGCACTCTGTTTTTTTTATTTTTGTTATACTACCTTTAGTGGAGAAAGGCATTATAAAGCTAGCAAAAAATGTACAATACAGATAGACACTATCACCCAAAAGAAGTGGTATTAAACTCACTGAATTCATAAGTATGCTTACCACAAATATTTTAAGAATGTTAATACATATATTTATTTTTTTCTTCACTGGGAAGTTCTAGATGGGCATAATCTATTTACAATGAAAGCCCAGGTGGGAAAAGCAGCATTGACACAGGCAGACATAAAACATGTAGAACATGCTGATAATTAGGAAAGCCTGCCACTGTGGCATTAGAAAGAGTAGACAAAAATGCACATATACAATCAGTAATCAAAGTAATCTAAATTCAGAAATACTCAAAAAATGCTGTCAGACTCATCACCAGTAGCAAATTAAGAAATAGGTTATGCATGAATATTGACTTTTATTTCAATTCTGTGAATCTAATAAAGTTACTATGAATACATATAATTTATTCACGTATTGTCTGTAAGTGAATGGTTTCCCAAAGACATGAAGAAGATTGTAAGTGAATGCAACTTTATTTCTCTATCTACATGTAAAATTCTATTAGCAATGTCATTATGACTGTGTCTGTTCTGTATTCTTCATACTTTTTACTTCTGCTGTTATGTTTTGACATAATCTCCCCACGACATCACTTTAAGTGCAACTTCCCAGCTGGACATTTCCGTATAACAAATGTAAATAAACTATAAAATATACTCCAACCAAATAACAAATGATATAATGCATCGAGTATCTTGTTATCTAAACCATACACATGAATGCTTGACATTATAGAGAAAAGAAACATCTACACTAGTGTTTGTACATTAAAAGACGGTATCCTTTACTTCACACATCAGCGTACTGAGAAAAGTATTCCTAACATAGCAGCTTTGCAGATAAGCAATGCAAAACAAAATTACAGTAGAGGGACAATACGTTAAACATGCCAAGAGAAAATACAGTCAGAAGAGAAGACAATCTGACACCATTTTAGAAAAAATTCATGCTCACAAGCTTCAATTAGCTGAAGTACCAGGTGAAGATAGAATAAGACACACAGGTAAGGAACTGAAGTACCAGGTGAAGATAGAATAAGACACACAGGTAAGGAACTGAAGTACCAGGTGACGATAGAATAAGACACACAGGTAAGGAACTGAAGTACCAGGTGACGATAGAATAAGACACACAGGTAAGGAACTGAAGTACCAGGTGAAGATAGAATAAGACACACAGGTAAGGAACTGAAGTACCAGGTGAAGATAGAATAAGACACACAGGTAAGGAACTGAAGTACCAGGTGAAGATAGAATAAGACACACAGGTAAGGAACTGAAGTACCAGGTGAAGATAGAATAAGACACACAGGTAAGGAACTGAAGTACCAGGTGAAGATAGAATAAGACACACAGGTAAGGAACTGAAGTACACACAGGTAAGGAACTGAAGTACCAGGTGACGATAGAATAAGACACACAGGAAAGGAACTGAAGTACCAGGTGACGATAGAATAAGACACACAGGAAAGGAACTGAAGTACCAGGTGAAGATAGAATAAGACACACAGGTAAGGAACTGAAGTACCAGGTGACGATAGAATAAGACACACAGGTAAGGAACTGAAGTACCAGGTGAAGATAGAATTAGACACACAGGTAAGGAACTGAAGTACCAGGTGAAGATAGAATAAGACACACAGGTAAGGAACTGAAGTACCAGGTGAAGATAGAATAAGACACACAGGTAAGGAACTGAAGTACCAGGTGACGATAGAATAAGACACACAGGTAAGGAACGTAAGGAACTGAAGTACCAGGTGACGATAGAATAAGACACACAGGTAAGGAACTGAAGTACCAGGTGAAGATAGAATAAGACACACAGGTAAGGAACTGAAGTACCAGGTGAAGATAGAATAAGACACACAGGTAAGGAACTGAAGTACCAGGTGAAGATAGAATAAGACACACAGGTAAGGAACTGAAGTACCAGGTGACGATAGAATAAGACACACAGGTAAGGAACTGAAGTACCAGGTGACGATAGAATAAGACACACAGGTAAGGAACTGAAGTACCAGGTGACCATAGAATAAGACACACAGGTAAGGAACTGACGGTTCAAGGAAGGCAGAGAAAGTGCAGGTGCTGAGCCATTAAAAGAGCAAGGCCGATGAGGTCCGACTGAGTGAGATAAGAAGAGAAGTAGGAACGATAAGTAACAGCAGATGAGTGCAAAGGAAAGGGAGCATGCAGAAAAGTAGAGAGGTGCAATGCAAAATACTGAGGATGAAAATTAGGGACAGGACAAGCAGGGGTCAGCAGCAGCAAGGGTGTAGTTGTCAAGATGATTCAGAGTAGGGAACAGGAGGAGGAACGATGCAACAGGAAGCAAAGTGGGTAAAGAATAGGAGGAAGCACAGAACCATTAACAAAAAAACAGAAGAGGGCATTACTCCAAGAATTAGGCGGTAGCAATGGGTATAGGCTTACTTCATTTGGCATGACAAGCACAAGAAAAAATGACTTAAGAAAAGTTGTTTCTTGACCTCTTTCAACCAAATGTGCATGGAGTTTACCTGAAGACCGGGAGGAACATGTTTCAAAGCTCTGGAAAGTGCATCAGAAATGTTGAGTCAACATGTAAATGATTTACTAGATGTGCCTGTACCAAGGAAGTACCTTCAGAACAGGAGCTATGAGGATGGCTTAAATGGGCAGGTAATGTAATAACTGCTGGACACTTTGGAGACCTTGGTAGCTTAATGAATAACATGGGTTGGGAGCAGTGGTGCTTCAGATCTAATTAGACACAACAGGGCTTAACAAGCCAAGCATGCTGAAAATCAGGCATTTTTTTTGTAAAATAGTTCTGGCTTATGAAGACTGGTGGAGTGAAGTTTAGTAAAAGCAGGAGATGCATATAAAAATTGTTAGAAGGACAATGTGATCAATCAGGACTGACTTTTTTGGAACAACATATCAAGCTCACACTCAGTCTAAGGTAAAGGTTATGAGATTATCACAATGCACTTCCTCTCAAATCAAAGTTATTCAACTAAAAATTTAGAATGTGCTACTCTGTACACAATGCATGTACTGACTATAGAGAAAAAAGACCCCTCCTCAGTACAACACATGAAAGTCAAGATTTAGATCACTGTATATTTTTTTGCTTATTATTTCCAATCAAATGTATTCACTTATTATTAATCTTCTGTGTTTATCCTGATCACACATAAGACAGTACAGAATAGTTATATTTTTAAGTATGCATTACTTTCAGACTTACTCAGGCTTTCCTGAATTAGGGCTTGGACTCCCACGGAAGCTGACCTCGTTTGAGAAGCCCTCACCTAAGCACATGAATCTGCAGCATGCAAATCAAATTGCAGGTCCTTATCAAACAGCAAAACCCATCTTTTTGTACATTTACTAGCTTTAATGAAGGACTTGTACGGTATGAAGGCACCCATACATTAGGTCAGCACCAGATGCATCCCAAGTTATGTTCAAAAAGAAAACCTTTTTCCTCACATTCAGATATAGGCCAACATTTTTCAGCCATGTATTATATATGTTGTTGAAGCAAATGTTTGATTTTTTACAACAGTCCCTGAAAGGAGTGGGGCATGGACGGAATCTTCCATATACCAGATTTTTTTTTGCCTCCATTCCCTTCTGATCAGCAGCCACTCCTGGCCAATCAGTCCATTCACTACCCATCACCGAGGCAAGGGTCAAATGAAAGGGACACTCATTATGGCAGCCATCAGCAGTGGTTCAGTCATTTTCACTGCTGCCTTACCACCCAGCCAACTCATGGGTATACTGTAGAAGATAGGGTTTTGTAATGGTTTGATAGCAGTGGATGGTTCCTTGCTTCCATGAGGAATATATGCCAGTAAGAAACCCTACTCACTTCCTCAAGCAAGGGAGATATTTGCCCAGTCTCCAACAGAAAAATCTGACCTTCCCTTATGCTCCCCAGAAATGCCCAATACCCCAAATAGGCAGCTGAGTGAGCCACACTCCTTAACTTCTCTCCCTTCCTACTGGCTCTTCCAGTGCCAGGACTGTGAGTTGAACCCCGGTTGCCTGGATCACAATCAGGACTCTGTCTGTGCCACAGAACCAGGGTAAACAAGACTTAATGCATCACAAACCGCTCCACATATTATTTACAAACATGGTGAAGAGCAGGGGATCAAGCACAGAGCACTGCAGTGTACCTAATGGAATGGACAAATGGAAAAAAGGCATATTCCCTTTTAACAAACGGAGTCCATCCTCTTAGGTAATTTACAAATCATTGTACTGAGAGCTTTTTATACCCCCAAGAAGATAGCTAAATTAAATTATATGTTGGAGATGTTCATTAAAATGTATAGCTGACTGGTCACACATTTGTTATGACTGTACACGCATTAAGAAATATTGGGAAGAGATTAGTAAATTTCTTCAAGCCATTTAAACAGATTCATTTGTTCTATCAAAGTCATTAATTCTCCTAAATATTAAAGAAAGTTTTGCAATGAACAACAAGGATCGTTATCTTCTTTGGACTATACTAGCCGCAGCCAGGAAATGCGTCACAAGAAAGTGGAAATTCTCTACTGAGCCGACTATCGATGATTTTCTAACTCTGTTGAAACTGCGCTGATGGAAATAAAATTTAAAGAATTGAGAATTTCATCCAATAAACTGACCAATAACCCTTGGGAGAAAGTCCTTCCCTTATTGATACTCTTAATTCAGATAGTCGCACCTGGCTAAGAAAAGAGACAGCAAGATCTTCTCTGACTTCAACTCTTTCCACAGTTTGTTTTCTATTTGTTTTGAAGACCAATTGTATATAGTTTGCTGTAAAATTATTAATTCAGAAAATGTAATTTCAATATTATTATTATATTTGAAAATAATAAAATTATTTGAACAATAAAGAGACAATACAATAATAAAAATAAACTAAAATGAGAAAACAGACATTTAGCTTGCCGTGATAAGATTAAAATCTCTGCTCACAGTCGGAAAACAACTTAGAAAATTCTAAGTAATGAAGGAGAAGTAATACAAGCAGACTAAGTTTTGGTAAGAGAAATGAGGTTCAATTGAAGGCAAGAATAAAGAAATGTATGTAATGTTGCACTGAATGAAAATTGTTATAACGAAAGAATATATATGTAATGTATAATGCATGTAAATGAAAAATGTTAATAGTGTTTGTTTTCTGTTAACATGTAAGTGTTTGTGCCTTAAGTGATAATTTAAAAAAGATGTAACAAAAAGTGTCTAAATACTGGAAACATATTACAAGAATAATGGAAAACATACGGATTCATTGCAAAAAAAATAATTAACATATACACTATTTACAAAGATGCAGACAAAAAAAGAATACAACTGTAAAGTAAATGCTACGAGGTTTAAAGACAGATTTTAATTACAGTAGACAAAATTAAATATAAAAAATTAAATACAGAAGGTAGTTTTAATAAAGCAACATTACTGAAACTTGTCAAAACAGTGTTTTTCAATGCCTGTCTGATGCAGAATACAGCGGGGAGTCACGAATGTTCTTAAAAATATAGTTCCAAAAGGCAGGAACTAATTGATGAAAAGCTTGTTCAAAGTAATGAAAGTCTTTGAAGTAAAACTGTTACTATCAGACCAACACGAGCAATGGTAATCAGAAGAACAAACACGGTGAGACAAGGCAAGCAAACACTGGGGGAAGTAATTTAAATTTGGTAGGGACCAAAATAAGGAAGGCTATTAAATTAACTGGAAGGGTATTGGAGGAAACAAGTCACACAAGTCAGTCCAAGGAAGTCATATTTTAATACAGTGACGCATTTCAAGACTTTTTGTAGAATAGGTTCATAGTTAAGTAGTAGGCTAGCTGCTCTTGTAAGCCATTTTAAGCCTAGCCAATTCCGTTTTTGTGTTGGAAATAACTTATCCCGTTTGGTTATAGATTGGCCTTACCCATCTCATGGTTGATAATTGTATGTTACCCCGAATGAGAATAACTCGGATCATACCATAGATAATTTGAAAAGCCTCTTTTAGGGATAAAGCACTTAGGAGCTGCATCTGTCCATTAGTAACACCCGGGGCAGTCTTGGGCTAAATTTTCTGTTTCCCATCCTTAGATCTAAGTTGTGCTTTAACATGGATATTGTTTTATGTGAATGGGGAGTCTATTCCAAAGCAATGGTATCCTCTGCAAGATGCGCCTGTCCCTCCAAGCCACTCTGTTGATGTTGAGGAAGAGGTTTAGATCCGTTGACAGTGTACTTCTGATGCCATCTGACTTGCTGATGTACAGTAAATCCAATAATGGGTCAAAGGATGCCCTGTATGCCAGATACAGGTCACCTCTTAGCAGTAGGTGTGATGCAGAGTATAGTGACAGGGTTTTGAGCCAGTCCATGTAGGACATGTTGTTTAGGCCTTGTATCCTTCTAGTAAGAATGTTACAGTTTCCACAGTTACCTAAAGTAATACTGTGATACAATATTTTTGGCTATGCAGTTCCATGTATATGGTGAAAGTAAAGGCATAATCCATATGACAGTTTAAGATGAATACAGTGTGTGTGTATGAAATGTAAGACAAGGTCAGGTCAGTTCCATTTGAATAGATGGATAAAACCCTGACTCTGACCCTGGTGACCAGAGTTCAACTAGCAACTTAGGTGTCTAGTGGAGATGGCTTGGGGATGGAACAATGACAAGGTGTACGCCTGCTTCTCTTGGGTGGGGGTGGGGGGGTGCATGTGTCTGCAATAAAATCCCTGGTGGAAACTCTGATCAATTGACCATATGCCATGGAACTGAGGCATGCATTGCAAAGGCCCATTGTATTCCAAACCCCTGAATGCGAATGAGAATTTGCAGTTATCTGTATTAAAGTGGAAAACCCAAACCACTCCTGAAGGCTGCATGAATGACATCTATCTCGACTGGTTCCCATCGAAATGTTGGGAAACAAATTAACCAGCTGACTGACAGAGGGTTTGATGGTCATCAGGCAGCAGGTACAAAAAATACCAGCATGTAAAATAAGATCAGGAAGAACTCCTTGGAATTTATATCAGTATTCTTATACAATGGGTTTTTGTTGAAGGGTTTTTAATGTTTGAAGGAAGACGGTTGTGTGTCTGAGGGGTTCCAGTCACATAACAAGAGATGTGTTTTTGCATGTGTTTACTGGGAATTTGTGCAAAGAAAAACAGAGTAAATTGATTATTATTTTGTAATGTAGTGAAGTCACTGGAGTTGATTTTAAAGGGATTATCAGCAGAGTCATACTAATTTTGTGAGTTAAAGAAGAAAATCAACACAGAAAAAAAAATATGTCCTAGAATTTAGTCAAGCAGAACACCAGAGGAAAAGTGATCACCAAAACTATTACCTGCTTTTCAAAGTTCAATGAAGACATATTAATATTACTGCATTTTAAATGCTGCATCAACAATACATTTAAAGTGACAACCATGCCCACTGTGTAAAAAAACAAAATAACGGTTTCATTGGTAAACTGTGAAGAGAGTACATTCTATGTGGGGACCTGGGAGTGATATATGCAACCACGTAATTATGACTAAAACCTTAAGAACAATCCAGGGTTCCTGTGTTGCAAGCAGGCATTAAAATGAAGTAGGCTTTATCTGGCTGGAAATCAAGGAGAAGGTGATTGTAGCCATACAGAGCAGCTAATCTAAATCGGGTGAATTTTTTTCACAAGCATTTCATATATTTACATTTAACTAGTACTATAAAATGTCATCATTACTGGCCAGCAAGCTCACTTTTCATTTTCCAACAGACTTTTTAGAAGGAAGAAACATAAACTGTTACCACAATTTATTTTACACTAAAGTGTAAGCCGTGAGGTTACTTCCCTCAGCTAATGCATGAGGCATACATATTTACATAATGCAACAGTGCCTTGAAAGTATTACAGACCAGTGACAAAATATAATACTACCACTTTGCGACTCACTTTTCAGTGGGAAAAACAGGGCTATCTACCTGACACATTTTAAACACCGTTTCAATCTCCACTTCAACTTAGCATAAAGTTTGATTTCTTTAAACTTTAAGGTAACTTCTTCCATACATTAATAACTACTTCAGGGAACAAGGGCATTGATTTATTGGTATTCAAATACTCACTGCAATCTTGAAAATACCTACAATTTAAAATAAATACAAGTTCTAAACAGTGATACAAACATTCACCTAAAATGGTTTTATAAACTATCAGTAGGTCTCCTCCCATTCATTTACACCCCATAATGAATATACAATAAAGTCATCATCATCATCATCTCCCTTTTATTCCCATTTTTCTACATGGGGTCGGGGTATCATTTTAACTGTCGCCAAATCTTTCATCATCATAATCTGCTTGTTATCAAGCTGTTAAATAAACGCAAAACGTCAGGTCTCTCTAGATGTTACGAAGGGAACTGGAACTGTAGGGCAAGGGGGGGTGAGTGCTCCAACCCCCCCCCCCACTTTTGCATCTTAAGCAGCTCACCTTTTTGTATTCATGGCTGCATAGTTGCATGCTTGCCCTTTCCCACACTGGTTGCTGAACCTGCTCGCCTGGCTCTGCACTGCTTTGACTGACTGTATTGGAAGGAAAACTAAATTGTTGTGTAAACCATCCACCACACCACATATCGCATCGTAAGTAAGTAGCTAGTTAAATGTTTTTTCTTTGCTTTGGGGCAAATGGAAATTTGGGCATTGTGTACAGATTTTTCTAATACCTTAGTGAGGACAAACTCCGAAAGACAAAATGGCCGTGTGTCTGTAGGTAGTCATTTCTGCCTTTGTGCAAAGGTAAGATAGATGACTTTTCCATAAGGTAGGGACATGGCTTTTTTTATTAGATTAGAGACAGGACAAGCCAAGACGTCAGCACATATTTGGATGTATTCAGCAAATATGTTGTTGGGTACAAGCATGGTGGGTGATTTTAGATTAGCTGCTTAATAGTAAATGAGATTACTGGCTGGAAAGAGGTTTTATTATTATGATTAACTTTTGGGAGGTGGCAGTTTGGTAAGGAGGTTGGTTTGGGTTTTGACAAGTGAGGTGACTGTTTGAATGAAATTGGAGTTAACTGACTGGCAATGCTTTCTGCTTCAGTTATTAAGGGTGGAGGAGGGCTGAGTGCTCTTGGTTTTAATAGTTTGTTTTTAGATGACCAGAAGGCTTTGTCATTTCCTTGTTTTCAGTTTGCAGCTTGGTTTAAACTTATCATGTCTGATCTTATTTTTGGTGTTATTTCTAATCTGTCTGCATTGTTGATGGCCTAATGTACAACTGTTTTGCTTCCAGGATTTACAAACTTTGTCACAGTCTTTCATTAATTGTTTAGTCTCCTGCGTTAGCCATGGTGTTGAGCTGGTTTTAATTTTCTTTGCTCTGATGGGGGCATGGGCATTAAGTATATTAATGAATACAGAACTGAAGAGGACAGCTTTATCTAGCTCTGCAGATTCTATAACCTTCCACTTGATTGCTTTCAGTTCAGAGATAAAGGTGTCAGAATGAAATGAGGAGAGGTTGCATGCATTATTAGGACAATGTTTTTTTGCTATGGGATTACTATTTCTTACGGCACAGATGGTCATGTAGATTGTCTGGGAGGGTGCTGATTGTTGATAAATTGTTTTCAGCTCTGTTTGTTATTTCCACAGCTAAGGTGTATGCTAGCAATTCCTGTAATATACTTCTGGCAGTAAGTAACGTTCTGTGGGCATGCGCAGTAAAAGAAAATGAAACCTGTGAGTAAAGCTATGTGAAGTCAGCATTACTGGCTTGCTTCACTTTACTCAAAGATAATATATGCTTTCTTTCAAAGGAAAGCATGAATATTATCTGGGTTTAGGCAATGTCTTTGAAAAAAAAAATTAAATCAGCAAGACTCTTTTCCTTTAGTCTAGGGAATGCTCAGTGTATCAGCATCCCCCCTGCAACACCACTGCAGGAAAATGTACATGGGAAGACATGGAGTCTGCACAGAAGGCACACCAACTGAAAACCAAATTGTACAGAATGTGAAGCAGCAACAATCGTTGTCATGCCACTGGTTGGCAATAATAACTAAAACTGATACACACTCACGCACATACAACAAGCACGCACATTGCATGCACAGTCATGCAAAACACATACTTACGCATACGCAACAAACACACACACACACACACACACACACACACACACACACACACACACACACACACACACACACACACATCCCCCCCCAGTCTCTACAAGCACACACATGCACATGCTACAAATATACATGCAGAAGCAACAAGCACCTACACACACAGTCAAACACACATATACACTCATGCACACACAAAACACACACTCTGTTTATACTTTCTAAGAGAAAAAAAGAATCACTGGGATTCAGATGGAATGTGTATTTACAATTTTACTTTTTATTGCGAGTCCTGCCTGTAATACATTTCCATCTGCAATGGGATTGTATGTTTTCACAACAGAAAAGTATTAACCCCACAGCATATTATAATTTTCATTTATTAGTTATTTCTTGAGTGTTTATGGTACCACATGGGTTTATAGATTTATGCTGGACCCTTTACTATTTGGAATCTATTTCTCGGAAGTCTAGGCGAAAATAAATGGCCTGTATGAACATGGGTAGGATCATAGGAAGTTACTAGGCTACTGGCCTTGCAGTCCTTACAAGCCTAGCCAAGAATTTAGCCCATGTTCCAACAAGGAAGCACCCTATGCCACTGTCTAGCAGGGACATAGGTGGAATCCCAGGGGTGTATTTTCTGTTCCCCCTCCAGTTATCCAGGTTGCGCTTCAAAAGGTTTAACGAGGTATTCTGCTTTATGTGGAAAGGGAGTCTATTCCACAAATGGGGGACTCTCTGGGACACGGGGGAGTCTCGCCAATAAGTCCTATTGATCTCGCAGACCAGGTTGAGGTCTCGCGTGCGGGTTACTCGAATAGAGCTTGACTTGCAGATATGCAGCAGTCCCATCAGGGCAAGATCTGAGATTGCTTTGTATGCCCGACAGAGGTCACCTCTGAGGAGTCTGTAGGAGACTGAGTAGAAGGACAGGACTTTAAGCCTATCTGTGTAGGGTACATGTTTGAGGCCCTGGATTCCCCGGGTGAGGAGTCTCTATGGTTTCTCCAGCTGCTGTATCTGCTTTGTGAGGTACATACCGAAAGGGGCATTACATTCGATAACTGGTCTTATAAAAGAAGACTACAGGGATGTTATGATCACCTTGTCCCTGGATGAGATACTCTTAGTAATGAGGTGGGCCATGTAGAAAGCTTTCCATACAACAGAGGCAATATAGTAGTCAAAAGTCAGTTTGCCATCAACCTGGGTTCCCAAATCCCTCACGACTGACTGCGTGCTTAGTGCCTTATTATCAATGTGATAATTTGTAGGGATGTCATTCTCCCCAAAAGGGATGATGATGCATTTTTTTTCATTCAGTTTGAGGTCATGGTTCATAGGTAGGTACTAGGCTATCGGCACTAGGACCCATACAAGCCTAGACAAAAAATGTACCCTGGCTTTCGCCACCCAAGAAAATTATTTTCCTATGCCCCTGTCGAGCAGAGCCACAGAAGTGATCCCCGGGGTGAATTTTCCATTTCCCATCCAATCATCAAGATTTTTCTTGAAGAGTGCTAATGAGGAGCTCTGTTTGACATAGATAGGTAGTCTGTTCCAGAGTATGGGAAGTCTCTGGGACAGGAATCTATCCCTCCAGCATGTTCTGTTTACTGTGGTGACAAGGTTAAGGTCCCTAGAGCGTGTAGCTCGGAGGGATTGGGATTTCTTTAAGTGGAGCATGTACAACAGCTCTGGGCTTGACATAGCTTTGTATGTTAGGCAGAGATCGCCCCTGAGTAGGCGATATGCGATGGAGTAAAGCTGTAGTTTTTTGAGACTGTCTGCACAGGGCACCTGTTTGAGGCCAGTAATCCTCTTTGTGAGGTATTTCTGTGGTCTTTCCAGTTGTTGTAGATGTCTTATGAGGTACATACCAAAAGGGGCGTTGTACTCTATAATGGGTCTAATGAGTGATGAGTAGAGGGGAACAATGACCTCTTTTTTTCTGGATGAGAATCCTTTTGTGATGAGATGAGCCAAATAGAAGGATTTCCTGACCACAGTGGCGATGTGATTATCAAAGGAGAGACTACTGTCCACCTGTGTCCCAAGGTCTCTTATCACATTTTCGGCATTAAGTAGACTACCAGCTATGTGATAGTTCATGGGTACAGAGTTTTTACCAAAGGGGATAACAATACACTTTTTGGCATTGAGCTTCAGGCCATGGCTTTGACACCAGGCATATGTCTCAGTGAGGCCCTTTTGTAGTTTGTCTACATCGTTAGGAGTTTCGATTATGGCTCCTAGTTTGCAGTCATCTGCAAACTTTGTTAGCCAAAGACCTTCTGTGTTGGCCTGCACTTCAGAGAAGTAGATACCAAACAGGAGAGGACCCAGGACTGAACCCTGGGGTACTCCACTTGTCACTGGTCTGATGTCGGATTTGGAATCCGCTACTTTCACAGTGTGGGTTCTGTCCGTGAGCCAGTTGGCAACCCATCTTATGACATAGGGATTTATACCTAGTTTAGTGAGCTTATCTATAATTCCAGAGTGGGGGATGGTGTCGAAAGCCTTGGCGAGATCTAGATAAGCTGTGTGAACCATTTTACCATCATCTATGGCTTTGATGACTGCTTCAAAGAAGTCAATCAGGTTTAGGAGACATGATCTGCCTTTAACAAATCCAAACCGAGTAGGGTCCAGAGTTTGGAGATTACCAATGTCTTTGTTTATGAGTTCCATGATGATACGTTCCATGGCCTTGCAGACCAGGCTCGTCAGGCTAATGAGCGGTATTTCCCGAGGTCCGTCGTGGCTCCCACTTTGTGGAATGGGATGACTGTCGCGGTGCCATTCAGTGGGTACAAAGCCTGAGGTGAGGCTATGATTGAACATGGTACTTAGGTAGGGTGCCAGTTCATTCTGTAGTTCATGTAGAACGCAGCCTGGGATATTGTCAGGTCCCATGGATGCTGTGTTCTTGGCTGTGGAGAGTGTTTTTTACCTGTGCAGCTGTGATTATAGGAACTTTGCATTCTTCCGGTATAGAGATGGGCCATCTAGGGGGTGAGAGGGGGGTAAAGTTAGCACTGAACCTATCCGCTAGGATGTTGGCAATATCAGTTGGTTCTGTATATTTAGTGCCATTATGCTGTAACTCAGAGCAGATCTGAGTGTTCCCATTTAGATTCTTGACATAGCTATAGAATGCTTTGTGGTTGTCTTTAGAGTCAGTGGCAATTTTGTTTTCGTAACTAGCTTTGGAGGATTTTATGAGGGATCTCAACTTCTTACTTGAGGTTGACCAGGGAGTTCCTCCAATCACTCTTTTTTGCAACAGTTTCTTTCGTCTGTTGTAGAGTTTGTTTATGGCAGAGGACCACCAGATTGGCTTCATTTTTTTGGAGGATAACATCTTGGTTCTATTAGGGATAGCATGATCCATGCACTCGTGTAAGTGCTTATAAAGTGCATTTGTGTAGGATTCGGCAGTCATACCTCTAATGTCCGTCTGCATGGGTGTCATGAAGTTTGCCACTTCTGTCTTAAGAAGTGTGAAGTTGGCTTTTGAGAAGTTTTTTACGATGGTTTCCCTAATTGGGGCTGGGGTGGGATGTGGATGTCTAGGCTGATTAGCTTGTGGTCGGATCTGACCAACGAGGAATTGACCTCTGGTGTGGAACACCGGTTTTCCATGTTGGTGATGACCAGGTCTAGGATATTGCTGCCCCTGGTGGGGGTGTGAATAAGTTGATCCAAGGCATTGGAATTTATGAATTCTAGAAAACGTTGAGCAAAAGAGTTGGTACATGAGTAGTTTTCCCAGTTAATGGTGGGGTAGTTGAAATCGCCCATTATTAGGGTGTTGGGTTGTACCCTAATACTTTCCAGTGTATCAAGAAATGAGGAGTGTGAATCCTGGGGCATGGTGGGGGGTCTGTAGCAAGCTACAATTTGGATTGCGGTCTTGCCCAGAGTTAGTTGCACTTGGATAATCTCGGATGCATTATGCTGTGCAACTAGCCTGGAGGTGTGGATGTCCTTAATGAATATGGACACGCCTCCACATTTAGTGCTTCTTTCTGGGTTAGGTGGCCGAAAGGTGTGGTATGAATTGAAGCCTGGTAATGCAGGGGTGCTCTCTGGAGCTTTGAACCAGGTCTCTGTCACTGCACAGATGTCAATGTTCTCCATTTTAAGGAGTGCCTCAAGTGAGTGCATTTTGAGGTTTAGACTTCTAGCATTGAGTAGCATTACCCTCAGATTTTGCTTGCTTGTACCGGTTACGGTGGTGAATTTGTCATTTGAACCTTGCCTAAAAAAAGGCACTATAGGGGTGGCAAGAGTCTTAGCCAGTATCCGGAATCCTAAGAGCGACAGGTGCAGGCCATCTCTGGCAAAGCATCGTGGACTGTCGATCATGTTGTCCCAGGCAGACAAATACTGGATCCCCTTTGAATGACACCAGAAGCTTAGCCAATTGTTGAAGTCAATCATTTTGTCCTTGTACTGTGATATAATTCTGGGTGATGGCAGGATGCTACTCAGGGTTAGGGTCATACCTGCCTGGGATACAAGATCGGAGAGCTCCTCCATGTCTCTTTTCATGTAGTCCAGGGAGGTACGTCTCAGGTCATTCACACCAACATGGACAATCACAGTGTCATATTTGTACTTATTGTGGAGTGACCTGAGTGCATGCGTTATGTGGCAGATCCTGGCACCTGACAGGCAGCTGACAGTAACTTTCTCCTTGTTTAGTCTTGTTAGTGGAACATCAGTGTGCCTGACTATAGAGTCACATATGACTAGAGTGTTGGGTACGTTGTTATGCCTTATGGGCTGTGGTTGAGTGGCACACTGAGTTTGTGGGCTATGTGTCATTTGGGTTGTGTTGGGGGGTGGAGTTTGCTTGCGTTTATGCTTTGGATGTCCCTGATGCTTGGGCAGGTTTTTACTGAGAGCCTCAGCGAATGTAGGTGTGTGTTTTGTGTTTCTATGTGTGTGTTTTGGTGGTGTGGGTTTTGAGGGACTATGTGATGAGTGTGGTGTGGTGCAACTGTTTACCCTCTCCGCTTGACTGTCTAGTCCAGTCTTGGGTGAAGAGAGCTTTGCTTCCAGTTTGGCTATACACAATCATTTGTTTGGGTGAGACCCTCTTGGAGGATGTCCACATCACTAGGGGAATTGATGACAGCACCCAGCTTGCAGTCATCTGCAAACTTGGTTAGCCATAGTCCACTAGATTTGGCCTGCACCTCTGAGAAGTATATCCCAAACAGCAGAGGCCCCAAGACCTATCCCTGGGGTACACCGCTTGTTACAGGTCTACTACTTGAGGTGGCTTCCTCTATTTTGACTAGGTAGGTATCAGTGAGCCAGTTTGTTACTCATTTGGTAACATATGGACTGATGCCTAGTTAAGAGAGTTTATCTATGTACTGATGCCTAGTTAAGAGAGTTTATCTATTATACCTGAGTGGGGAATAGTATCGAAGGCCTTAGCCAGGTCAAGGTAGGCGGTGTGGACTGTCTTCCCCTCGTCTATGGCCTTGGTGACCATCTCAAAGAAGTCGACCAAATTTAACAGGCATGACTTCCCCTTGACATGACTAGGCTGGTAAAGGTCCTATGACCATTAGCTTAGTAAACTCCTATAAATCTATGAACCCTTTGATCCTATAACTTTGTTTGGATATTAACTGCAGCTTGCAGATTCTTGGTTTGGGGGCTTTTCTGTAAAAATGCAGTGTGAGAACAGAGTGGTGTATTATAATATGTTAGTAGTTATGCAAAGTTTTTTTTTTTTATGTGTTGTGCACTTTTGTCTGTATTTTGTTGAACATTTCGGGGTTAGTGAACTTATTTCCAAGGAATTCAATCCATCCAAGTTGGAAACTTCTAGAAGAAGCCTTATTGTGTTTTATCTGATTAGCCTGAGGGATTATCTGTGTAAAATGCTTTCATCCTGCTGGTGTCTCACTTTTTGTGAGACTGTGCTCATTTATTCAGATCTTCCCTGTGCCTGTCTCTAGGACACATGTGATTACAAGACTTGCATTGCTTTTAGAACCAAGTGGACCTACACCTGATAGAAGTATTTTTTGCACTTGCTGTAACTGTCTTACTGCTATATAGCACTTATTAGCTTAATTTATTGATTTGGTTGAATTTATCATCTGTTTCAGTCTGCACTTATTAAAAAATTACATCTGTTTGTCACTGCACTGCTCCTATGTTGTTTTAAACAGTATTCTAGTTATTTCCTAACCTCCTGATACTACAAAAGCTGTTCTGAGTTTGCCAAAGTTCCCCTGAGTGTGCCAAAACATTTCTAAATTTTGCAAAGTTTATCTGTGTTCTCTTTAGTTGCATAATTTTTTCTGTATTTTCTGGAGCACTTCTCAGGGTTAGTGAATTTATTTCCAAAGATTCCTGATATTGCAGGAAATCTGTTGTTGTAAAGCATTTGTTACCACACTTGAGCTCAAAACCAATTCATTTTACATTACAATGGTTCTTTTGCACTCTGGAGCTGAATTAAACACATCCAAGTTGGAAACTGCTAGTCAAAAGCTTACTGCATTTTTATCGAATTGGCCTGAGGGATTAACTGTGTAAAGGTGTTTTATCCTGCTGTGACAAAAGACTCGCACTTGCGCATTGGAGGCAGAAAACATGTTCGGATAATACTTTAATGTAAATATTTTATGTGCGGGTAACAATGCCCGTTGACAAGGATACACAGTGACCCTAACTCTGGAGAACGTATTCAGTGAGGCTGACCAACTCTGTAAGGTGCAGACCGACCTTCATCTGAAAGTAAAGATGCCAAAATCTGACAGAAAGAGGAAGCAGGCCACAAAAGAGCTAGCAGATATTGCTGCAAAGATCCCTCGAAAGCTAAGTTATTCGTTTGATTCTACAACAACACCCACAGCATCTCATCCCAACAGCAATAGCTCTGAAAACAACACAGACACCCAAGGCCCTTCCATTACCACTGCAAGCATCAAGAACGTCAGAGCAGAAACCAATTCTGCATGTAAAATCACTTCTGAAAATATTAATGTAAACACCCCTGCCTCAAGTAACAAACTGGCAGAGGATTTCCAGAAGATGAGATTAGATTTGGATTTTGCCTACCACAATAACCCTAAAAATAGTGAGGGCTCCAGCTGCACTTCTAGCACAGATTGTCATGCTTCCACCATGACTGTTAGCTACAGTCCCTTTCCAGAAGTGCCATCTACCTGTACCAACAAGGTGAAATTTCTCCCCCCCCTCGACAAAGGGTGTCACAAAAGAAATTTAAGCAGAGATCTGCTTCTTAAAAATGATCCTACTTTAAGCACTTATCATGCAGCTGAGAAAATGCCTCTTGTTATTTCAGACAGCTTGTATGACTACTGATCTTTCCTGCTTTCTAGCATGCAAGTCAGTTTGCTGCATCAATACTGTTGAGATTTTCAACCAGGAAATGTAAAAGAAACCTGTATTAAGCAAACTGTTGTGAGAAGTAAATCAAAAACTTAATGTAGAAGTTGTCAACCACAATGATTTTCATATTTCTCTTGGTTAACTTACTGCCAGTCCAAAGGATGTGTATATTGTTATTACTCCCATGGTGCAGTGACAAGAAAACTATTTGCCTCTCATCACTGTGGTGAACCTACATTCTGTTTGACTGGATTCAGTGACTGGAAGAAAGCAATCAAAAGTGACTGGAAGAAAGCAAACAAAAAATGTAACAAACATCAACTGACCTCATTGCACCCAGAACCTGTTGAGAAGTAGTGTTTTCAAAAACAGTAGAATGAACATTGCTGCTCAACTTAGCCAGCAACATTCCCAGGTACAACTGAAGAACCATACACTGTTCCAAAAGCAGGTGACATCAATAACATTCTTAGTAAGACAAGGACTAGCTATTCGTGGAAAAGAAGAACAGGAAAGCATCTTCAGACAGGTGATGCTGACAACAGCAGAAGATGTACCAGATGAAGTGGGTGCAGTAGGCACAATATCAGAGTTCTGATGGTGTGAATGAAATCACGGAGATCATGGCTCATCAGCTTCAATGGATTTTTTTACATGAAATAAGGTGCAAATCTAAGCTTTACTCCATAATAGCAGATGAATCTCGGGACATAAGTCAGCATGAACAGATAACTGCATGTGTCCGATTGGCTGTCACTTCCAGTGTTGACTACACAGGAAGATTTTATTGGAATGTATAAAATAGAAAAGACAGATGCAGAATCCATCACAAATTCATTAGAAGATGTTTTATTAAGGTGTAATTTGCCACTGGAAAACTTAAGAGGACAGGCATATGATGGAACAGCCAACATGAGTGGGTATATTTCTGGAACTGCTATCAGAATTAGAAAAGACAATCCACTACTCTAAATGCCCACTGTGCCAATCATTGTTTAGACTCGGTGTTGTAAAACTGTGTAAAAACTAGCATTGCTACTGAGGATGCCCTCTCTTTTGTTCAAGACGCCAGGGTAATCCTATGGGCTAAGGTAATCCTATGGGCTAGGCTTGCAAAGGTTCAGGGCCATTAGCCTAGTACACACCTATGAACCTATAAGATGCTGCTTTACTCATTTGTGCATCACCTCGGAGAACAGCTCATTTTGAAAGCATAGAATCAGGAGATGATGACCCATATAGTATGACAGGACTGCATTTACTCTGTCCAGCAAGATGGACAGCTAGAGCATGGAGCATTAAGGGTAGTTTAGCCAACTATAATAGACTCTAGAACAAGACTTTCAACATTACAAGACTGCTGGTATAAGAAGTAAAGTAAGAGGGTTATTAATGATGACAAAGTTTATAACATACTTTGGACTTATTGTTTCCTATAACATATTTAGTATATCAGAACAAGCAGAAAGTATGTTACAAGCAAAAACACTGACGGCACAAACTACAATAATTAGTATAAATAACCTCAAGTTAAACTTGCAAAGACAACGTAATAACTTTGATCAAGTGTTTGACACCATCAAGGACAAAGCTCAGCAAATACAGACTGCTAAAGCACCAAAGCTTCCTAGAAAGCACATAGTCCCAGCAAGGTTACAGGATGGTACTGCACCTCATCACCACCATTGAGTGTATCGATGCATGCCTTTCTGAACTCAGCCGTTGTTTTGATCAGGAAACATGCACCTTACTGCCTTCTATGCAGAATATGCTGCTTCAAGCAGCCAATAGCACTTCATTTGCTATTCCACCTCAAGTTGAAAGAATGTATGGAGGTAAAGACAAACATTGATAGTTTGACAGCACAGCTGCACCCAGGACTTGTACAGCAGGTGTTCCCAGAGGTGACAAATGTGCACTCTATTGACACTCTTAATTGATGCTTTGGTGGACAAGGACTGCCAAAAGCAAATGCTGTACACTGAAGTAGTAAAGCTACTGCACATTTACCTCCTTGTACCAATGAGTACAGCAACTGGGGAAAGGACATTTTCTACCCAAAGCAGAATAAAATCATGCTTAAGATCTACTATGACAGAGAAAAGGTACAATCCTCTAATGCTTCTGCACATCGACAAAGAAAGGACTGACAAGCTGAAACGTACAGAAATTCTGAAGGAGTTTGTGCAGAGAAATGAATGGAGACTTCACTTTTTTGGGAAGTTCTAAAGTAACCTGTTTTAGTTCAATGCTAACACATACATTTCATCTTCCTGGAACAATTGAATGAGTATATTGTGCAGGAAGTTATATAAATTAACAGTGCTATTCTGATTTCCTCACTACTGTAGACACGTGATGGTCAAAGGCTACATTACTGTCGATGATTGTTTCCATGTCCTTGAGCACTGGGTCAACTCTAAGGGGTGTCAATATGATAGTCAGCAGGGGGTGGATAATTTCCCAAAGGACACTATTATGTATTTCTTGGCATTTAGTGTTCGTCCATGGGTCTGACACTGGTTGTTTGTCTGTCTGCCCTTCCTGGAATACTTTTATGTTGGTGTATGACTCAATGACAACTCCTAATTTGCAATCATCTACAAATTTAGTCAGCCAGAGACCACTGACATTGGCCCTGACTTCAGAGAAGTGAATGCCAAAAAGAAGTGATCCAAGGACCAATCCTTGAGGGATACCACTTATGACAGGCCTCTTTGTAGAGGTGGACTCCCCAATTCTAACATCCTGGATACGGTCTGTGAGCCAGTTAGCTATCCACTGGGTAACATATGGGTTTGTACCGAAGCTCTTGAGTTTGTCACCTATGCCCAAGTGGGGTCTTGTTTCCAGTGCCTTGGCCAGGTCAAAGTAGGCAGTGTAAACAATTTTGCCCTTACCCATTGCTTTGGTGACTTTTTCAAAGAACTCCCCCACTTGCATTGACATAACCTTACCTTGATGAAACCAAATTGGGTTGAGTCCACTGTCTGGAGGTTTACTATATGATTATTGATCATTCCCATGATAATTCTTTCCACGGTTTTACATGTAAGACTAGTGAGACTTATGTGTCTGTAGATGGCCCACCTTTGTGCAGAGGGATGACTGTTGATGTTTTCCATTCAAGAGGCACAAAGCCTGTTTGGAGGCTATAGTTAAATATCAATTCCAGAGGGTCTGACAGGTCATGTTTCATGCTATTTAAAAGGCATCCAGGAATATTGTCTGGACCCACTAATGCAGTGTTTTTGGCCCTAGAGAGAGCATTAAGGACCTGTTCTCTATTGACAGCAGGAAGAGCTATATTTAATGCTATTTCCTGAGGGAAGGTTGAGGGGGGAGAGGTAAAGCAGCAGCTGAATTTGCTGGCCAGTAGGCTTGCAATATCTTCTGTCTCAATATAGGTATTTCCATTTACAATGACCTCTGCGCACAACTGTGTATTGCCTTTGAAGTTAACTTAAGCTTTAGCTGTCTCAGTGGAAAGTCACTTATTTTAAAACAGGAAGATACAGTATTGTTTGACTTGCTGCAAACTGTGTTTAAATACCTTCACTTAGGTATAATGTTTTAAACAGTTTCACTTAGATACAATGTTTGACTCACTGTAAATTGTAAATAGTCTGTATACAACTGTTGCTTTCATTCAGTATGCAAAACCGTCCTTGATACACTATTAATTTAATTCACACCATACTACAGTCCCTGTTTTGTAGCCTACATTTTCCATACAGTTTTGTACAGTTCAGTCTTTTATGCCTTTTATACTCTTAGTTTGTTATGATATTTCATTGTCTACCATTCTGTTACACTGTGTGTTCTCAGGTCATGGTTAAAAAAGTTCTGTAAACCACACCGCTTACCTTCTTAAAGAATAAGTAAGTACACCCTAAAGTGTTTTCTGGGCAGCTTGTTACTGCCATAGTTTAACTGTGCTAATAGCAAGATCTGATCAGGATATATGGCATGGAAAAGGTGGGTGCAGATTCAAAAACACATTAATTGAAAACTATTTCAATAAGATGTCACTTTGTGTTGAAAATGCTGCTACTTTTACTATATAGAATTTGACTGCCCTGAATGTCTATTATGGTAATCACTGCTTTCATTTAGTGCTGTGAAATCTGTGTGAAAGCATCAGTGTTGAATTTCTGAGGGGATACAATACTTACTATGTTGTGAAGTCCATTAATGCCAGCTATATAATCCAACCTAATGTAATAAGTAGAGTACTTGTTTTGCAGTTCTTCTGGTAAGTAATATGTAGATTTAATCCCCTTATTTGCATTTCTAGTTTGTACGATGTAGTATTATCCTACCAACAGTTTTGCAGTTCTGCGGAGACATTTTTAAGTCAATATATGATGGCTGACTTGTTTGTATACAAGCTTGCAGTGTGTTTTATTTCATTATTGCTTCTTAGACTCCAAACTCTGAAACACAGTATTTTCTCCCACTTTTATTACTGCATGCTAAGTAAAATATAAGATGGGACTTTGTGTTTGTCTATTTCTGACCACAGTCCTGGCAGCTCACTGAAAACTTTATTATGAAGTAGGAAACACACAACCTTTAGCAGTACTACAGGTTGCATATTTACAGCTGCACAATATAAAGTGTATGGTATGTGGTCAGTACTATGGTCAGAAATAGATCCATTGCATCCCTGCTTACAAAGCTACTGCAGTTCTCTCTATGCAGGTCAAGTACTGCATCGAGTACTTTTGTCAGCTCTCCACTGATAACTGTCATTGCTTCTGTAACACAGGTTGGCTTCATTTCTAATTTTGTAAGACATTTATGTGAAATTATCCTTAATGAAATTTAGCTCGCCTCATGCTGATGCTCCTGTAATGGGAGTAAATACCTTTAAAAAATTTGCCCTTTTTAGATCAAGTGCCCCTTTTGCCCTCTGCCCCTCCCAGCCTTAAACAGCTTCTGGCACCCTTGAATGTTACCCATTTGTTGATCATGCGCCAAGTTGCAAATAATGTTACTATCTTTTTATACTGTCCACATCTACACAAATACCTACATTAATGCATATGCATGTTTGTGTTAAAAGAATTAGAGAAAGTTATATTTTAATCGTATTTTGTTTTATACTTTACCATACAGTATTTTCTTTTTTTTTCATGTTTAAAGTCAAACTTTGTTTGATGTCCAATCACTAATGCTCTTTAAGGCTCCTGAAATAATTCTTTTTTTTTTTGATGTTACGTTTCATTCATTGTTTGACACACAATTAAATGGACTGTTTCAATAAATCGTAATGAACTACAGCAATAAAATTAGCTCAGTGCAAATGTATTATTACCAATACAATAAATTATAGCAAGTAGCACGATTAAATACAGAAAATGTTAGAGTAAAAAAAAAAGTTTATGCATCAGTGGAACACAATGCAGAAACAAAATATTTCAGAAAAAAATGGACTACTTTAGGCCACGAATGTGGTTGTACTGTATCAAAAAAAACGTGTAGAGGAACCCGAAAAGTCAAACTATTACACTGCAATTAAACACGATACGTTGCGCACATACAGGGCACTGTAAGAGGTGTCTATGGCAGCTTCATTTAACATAACAAACAAGGCGCTTGCCTTTGCCAAAATAAAATAAAGAATAAAATACATGTAAAACAGAGGAAAAAAAAAAAGAAAGTATACAGATCGTAATATCACACAAACTGCTATTACAAACATCTACAGAAAGTTCTGGGGAAAAAAAGAGAAAGGGCACAAGGGCACAAAATGTTGTATACAATCAGAAGGAAGGAGAGAGGAGGAGGAGGAACAGTTGGGAGTAGTAGGGTAGGGTAGTAGGAAAAGTTAAAAAATGAAATGAAATGATCAGAATGATCAATGAAAAGAAGCTGCATAAGAGCGATAAAAGAAAGCAGAAGATTCTTCATTACTATTTGACTTTCTGTTGACTTCTCTTCTGTTGACTCTCTGATCCATCAATAGTACTGAATCTCAATAGGCCCAAAGAAGAGAGATGTAGCTTCCAAATCTGATCAGAGACGAGACTGCACACGGGCAGATAAGATAGCAACCGAAAAGAGCATAAAATAGCAATCAGCTGTGATCAATAATGTAGCCAGAGTATGACATCAAAAGAAAATCAAAGAAAATCATAAACTTGTGCCAGTCCGAGTGCCAGAACTTGACCAAACTGTAGCCAGCTTCATTTATTGATGATATGTTAATAGGTTTATTACAGGCTATAGTAGGATCTACACTAGGGACCCATAAGGACCCAGCCAACAAGCTCCAACCAAGGTACCCCCTGGTTAGGCAAAATTACCTAGCTTTTGCCACCCAGGTGAAAGCAGAGGAGGTGAGCATCTAAGGTGACCCCTTTTCCCATCAGAGATCCAATCAGGGTGAATTTCCTTGAAGAGCATTTGTATTTTATTTGGGGTGCTTACAATGACAGGCTTTGTTATATATTAGTATGGAATTTATTCCCACGGTAATCTGTTTTAATGACATGAATGAGCTAACATGGTCTTAGTAATGTGTGTCCAGGAGGGATTGGGGTTTGTTTTGGTGTGGGATGTCCAGGAGCTCTGGGTTTGACATAATTTGCATATGTTAGGCTTTGTATTTTGACATAATTTTGTATGGAGTAGAGTGGATTACCTTTTGTGAAGCGGCTGGAGTTTGCATCTGTTTGAGAGTTTTTGATTTATTGTGAGGTCCTTGCAGCTGTTTGAGTTTGTGTAGATGTCTTGTGAAGTACATACCTCTTGGCTCCAGTTGTTCTAATGAGATTGTGAATTAGTGAGTAATGAGGAACAATGACTGATGTTTCTGGATGAGGTGTGATTTTCCTGGGACTGTGTGGCAATGTGATTCAAAAGGGAGACCCGCGTGAAGGATTGTCTGACTACTGTCCATCACACTTTCCTTGTCTTAAACTACTGTCCACACCGCCTGTCTTGTAGTTCATAGGCTTAGATATTTTGTTAAGGGGACACATATTTTGTTTTTCATTGTGACAATGCTTTTCCAAATTGCATCACCAGGCATCTGTCTCCTTTGAGGCCCTTTGTGGGATGTCTCCACATCGTTCGGAGTTTCGATTATGGCTCCTAGTTTGCACTTCATATAGGAGTTCCTTAGATGCAGTGTTACCCTGTCCTTCCTGAATGAAGTAGATAAGGACCAGGAGGAGGACCCTGGGACCCGACTGTACCCACCAAACACTGGGACTGAGGACTGGTGACTGTGATGCTTTCACTTGTCACACAGTTGGAGTTGGATCAGGAGCCTTTAGCTTTCACCATCAGGATTTATTCCTTTATTCTAGTTTAGTGGATCTATTCATAATTCCAGAGTGGGGGAAGCCTCGAAAAGCCTTGGCAAGATCTAGATATTTGGTGACTGCTTCAGAAGTCTCTCAGGTTTAGAGACATGATCTGCCTTTTACAAACCCAACTGGGTGGGGGTCCAGAGTTTGGAGATTACCAATGTCTTTTTATAAGTTCCATGATGATACATTCCATGGCCTTGAAGACGCCATTCAGCAGATACAAAGCCTGAGGTGAGGCTATGACTGAACATGTACTTGGGTGGGGTGCCAGTTCGTGTAGAATGCAGCCTGGGATGTTGTCATGCCCCATGGATACTGTGTTCTTGGCTTTAGAGAGTGTGTTTTTTACCTGTGCAGCTGTGATTACAGGAACTTTGCATTCTTCCGGTACAGAGATGGGCTCTTTAGGGGGTGAGAAGGGGGTAAAGTTAGCACTGAACCTATCTGCCAGGATGTTGGCAATATCAGTTGGGTCTGTATATTTAGTGACATTGTGCTGTAACTCAGAGCAGATCTGAGTGTTGCCATTGAGATTCTTGACATAGCTATAGAATGCGTTGTGGTTGTCTTTAGAATCAATGGCGATTTTGTTTTCGTAACTAGCTTTGGAGGATTTTATCAGGGATCGCAGCTTCTTACTGAGGCTGACCAGGGACCTCCTCCACTCGTGGGATTTTACTCTCTTCTGCAACAGTTTCTTCCTTCTATTGTACAGTTTGTTTATGGCAGGGGACCACCAGATTGGCTTCCTTTTTTTGGAGGATAGCATCTTGGTTCTGTTTGGGATAGCACAATCCATGCACTCATGTAAGTGCTTATAAAGTGCAATCGTGTAGGATTCAGTAGTCATAACTGTATTGTCCATCTGCATGGGTGTCATGAAGTTCACCACTTCTGTCTTAAGAAGCATGAAGATGGCTTTGGAGAAATGTTTTACCATGGTTTCCTTAATGGGGGGTGGGGGCAGGATGTGGATATCTAGGGTAATTAGCTTATGGTCGGATCGGACCAATGAGGCGTTGACTTCAGGTGTGGAACACCAGTCACTCATGTTGGTAATGACTAGATCTAGGATATTGTTGCCCCTGGTGGGGGCGTGGATAAGTTGGGTCCAGGGCATTGGAGTTTATGAATTCCAGAAAGCGTTGAGCAAAGGAGTTGGTACATGAGTAGTTTTCCCAGTTAATGGTGGGGTAGTTGAAATCACCCATTATTAGGGTGTTTGGTTGAACCCTAATATTTTCCAGTACATCAAGAAAAGAGGAGTGGGAATCCTGGGGCATGGTGGGTGATCTGTAGCAAGCTACAATTTGGATTGCAGATTTGCCCAGAGTTAGTTGCACTTGGATAACCTCGGCTGCATTATGCTGAGCAACTAGCCTGGAGGTGTTGATATCCTTCATGAATATGGACACATCTCCGTCTTTGGTGTCCCGGTCAAGGTTACACGGCCGAAAAGTGTGGTATGAGTTATAGCCTGGTAGTGCAGGGGTGCTCTCTGGAGCCTTGAACCAGGTCTCAGTCACTGCACAGATATCGATGTTCTCCATTTTAAGGAGTGCCTCGAGTGAGTGCATTTTGAGATTTAGACTTCTAGCACTGAGTAGCATCACCCTCAGTTTTTGCTTGCCTGTTCCTGTTACGGTGGTGAATTTGTCATTTGAACCTTGCCTAAAAAGGCACTATAGGGGCGGCAAGAACCTTAGCCGGTATCCGGAATCCCAGGGGTGACAGGTGCAGGCCATCTCTGGCAAAGCACCATGGTCTGTCGACCATGTCATCCCAGGCAGACAGATACTGGATCCCTTTAGAATGGCACCAGAAGCTTAGCCAATTGCTGAAGTCAATCATTTTGTCCTTGTACTGCGGCATCATTCTGGGTGATGGCAGAATGCTACTCAGGGCTAGGGTCATACCTGCCTGGGCTACAAGATCGGAGAGCTCTTCCATGTCTCTTTTCATGTAGTCCATGGAGGTACGTCTCAGGTCGTTCACACCAACATGGACAATGATAGAGTCATATTTGTACTTGTTGTGGAGTGACCTGAGTGCATGGGTTATGTGGCAGATTCTGGCACTCGACAGACAGCTGATAGTAACCTTCTCCTTGTTTAGCCTGGTGAGTGGGACATCAGTGTGCTTGACTATAGAGTCACCTATGACTAGTGTGTTGGGTATGTTGTTTTGCCTTATTGGCTGTGGACGAGTGGCACACTGAGTCTGCGGGCTATGTGCCATTTGGGTTGTGTTGGGGGGTGCAGGTTGCTTGCATTTCTGCTTTGGAGGTCTCAGTTGCTTGAACATATTATTATTGAGAGCCTCCGCTAATGTTTTTTGTGTTTCTATGTGTGGAATTTGGTGGTGTAGACTTAGTGAGACTATGTGATGAGTGTGGTGTGGTGCAAGTGTTTACCTTCTCCTCTTGACTGTCAAGTTCAGTCTTGATTGGAGAGAGCTTTACCTCTAGTCTGGCTAGATAAGTGCATCTCTCACAGGTTGTAGTGTTGGGTGGTAGGAGGAGAGGGTTGTCTGTGTACATGAGGTAATTTCTACATTGCCCCAAGATGCCCAGATTCATCAGATAGACAGGAGAGAACACTGGGAGCTGACCCTTGGACATGCCTGAATAAAAAAACTGTTTTCCTCTAGATAAGTGAGGAAAGGGAGTACAAGAGCTATTTTTCTCTAAGCAAGTGAGGAAAGTAAGTACCAAAACTGTTTTCCTCTAGATAATGAGGAAGGTTGAGTGCTGTAGTAATTAGTAGGTTACTTAGTGCTTACAAGTTCTGAACAAGTGCTGATCACGAATAAGCAAATTCAAATGCTAAAACTAAGAATCTGTATCTGGACTAAACTAGTTACAGGAAAGGGGGCAAACAAGTGCAAATGTGGGCTTTTAAATCAGAAAGTTGAGAGAGATGGAAAAACTGCCCAAATGGCCAATAACTACAATTTCTGGACCAGAACCACTCCTTATGTGGTAGATAGGTTACCTAGTGCTTACCACTCCCATTGATAAGCTAGAAGGCTTCCCTCCAACACAGAAAGCTTTGGGGGGGCTCAGAAGCTTACATCCAGTCCTGGATACAGCAAATATGAATCTGGACTATACTAGTTACAGGAAAGGTTTATATATATATATATATATATATATATATATATATATATATATATATATATATACAGAAAAGTAGCTAAAACAGCAGTCAAAATAATTCAAATGCAGTGCAAGCTAGCACACTTGAGTATGTAGCAATGTTAGACCAAACAGTTTAAAAAATGCAATTAAATTAAAAATTACTAAAAATAAGTGCAGAAGGAGTCTATTAGGTAGAATGAGGTAAAGAGATGGGACTGGGGGGAGTGTCCCAGATCAAATCTACAGTGGGGGTGGGCAACTGCAAAAGCCTCCAAATTTAAAGAACAACACAGGAATATGGAGGATGGGTATGAGAAAACCAACACCTTCAGCAGAGATCTGAAAAACTATACAGTGAAGCAAAAATAACAGTGCACAACTCTGAAGTCAGCCAGCAATGATATAAATTAGTCAAACAACAATTACCAGTACACAACTCTGAAGTGTCAGAAAAATATACTCCGCTCTGTATATCTCCAGATAGTATGAAGAGCACTCTGTCAGGACACAGGAAGGCTCCAGCAATGATATGCCCATTCAGCTTTAGTCCCTTTTGGAGGATCAAAGTATCTTTAGGGGAATCAGTGATAGCTTCAGATATACAAATATCAGTGAATTGATCAGTGAGAAGACTTCAATGTCAGGTCTGACAGAGAAGTAGATGCCAAACAGAAGTGATCCCAAAATCAGAGCCCAGGGCTACAACACTGGTGACAAGTCTGTTGGATCACAATATGCCACTATAAGAAATTGGTACCTCTCAGTGAGCCAGCCTGCAATCCAGTGGGTTACATAAAAATTTACAATGAGTTTGACCAGTTTGTCAATGATGCCAGCAAGGGATATGCAAGATGCGTGCACAGACTTACCCTCATGTAGCATTTCTGTAACTCTTTCACAGAGGTCGACGAAATTTAATTGGCATGCTCTACCTTTTCTAAAGATAAACTAGTTAGAGTCTATGAATTGTAGATTCCATATGTCCTTGTGTATGAGGTCCATGATGACATATTCCATCACTTTGGAAGTTATGGATACTGACTGGTCTGTAGTTGTGCAAGGGTCCATGGTAAAGATCCACTAGTAGAAGGCAAGTACTACACAGCTGTTTTGCAGGCTTCTGGCATGTATGCAGGGGAAAGTTCTAGTAGCAGAGCTTAACGAGGATACTGATATTACTTTTAAATAACTACATATTCAAGGGGTTTAAACATTTATATTATTTGAGCATGTGCTTATATGTATCAGAAGTCTTCTACAAATAAAATTAAACAATATTTAAAATGTGACTGTCACAATGACAGTCTCAAACCTGCATCTTAGGTTCATAGGTTCATAGGTTTATACTAGGCTATCTGCCCTAAGGCATTTATAAGCCTAGCCCAAATTATTGTGGCTTGCATTATGAGATAAAATAAAATAATGTGCCCATTAGTTTGTTTTCTGTCCTGTCAGCACACACAGTTGTTGATTCTAGGGTAAACCTCGATCTCCCATCCACAGGTCTAGATTTTCTCTTGAACAGAGTCAGTTGGGCTCTGCTCACCTCATGGGGATTTTATTTTATTCATAGGGAGTCTCTGGATGAGTGAATCCCCTTCATATCTTAACATAAAAAGTTGAACCTTATTATTAAGCTAGAACTTACTTCTGGAAATAAGGACCTCTGAATCATTTTCTACTCTGTATACACTACACCAGCCATAAGTTCTTCTGATACAGAGCTGCTTGCACTATACAACTTATGTTGCCATTAAAGTTTCTCTTACCCCATCTCACAGACTATCTTCTTTCATCTAGACTTACAGGTATGTATGACTAAATGAAAACACCCCATTTGATTCAGCATCTGATAAAATTAATATAAAGAATACTTCACTAGACATGATGTTAGCCAGTATTCTTTTTTCTTGCTGTGATTAAAATTTAAAGACAAAAATATAACAATGTAAACACTACGACACAATACTGCAGTCATTCTTTAAAGGCACAAAATAAATTAGTGTATATATTAAAAATAAAGTTCATGCCTCCTGGTGCCTATCAGTAACAACAGTAGCAGTTACACTTTCACCATACAATAGTCCATGACTTTCATCTTAATTCCATACAGTGTATATAAAAAGTTTACACACCCCTGTTAAAATGCCAGGTTTTTGTGATATAAAAAATGAGACCACAATAAATTATTTCAAAACTTTTCCTACCTTTAATGTGACCTATACTGTTAGGGGACAAAATATAAAAAATAAAAAACGTACAATACACTGGTTGCATAAGTGTGCACACCCTTAAACTAATACTTTGTTGAAGCACCTTTTGATTTAATTACAGCATTCAGTCTTCTTGGGTAGGAGTCAGCATGGCGCATTCTGACTTGGCAATATTTGCCCACTCATTCTTGCAAAAGCACTCCAACTCTGTCAGATTGCGAGGACATCTCTTGTGCACAGTCCTCTTCAGGTCACTCCACAGAGTTTCTATTGGATTTAGGTCTGGGCTCTGGCTGGCCATTCCAAAACTTTTAATTTTCTTCTGATGAAGCCATTCTTTTGTTGATCTGGATGTATGCTTGAGGTCATTGTCATGTTGAAAGGTGAAATTCCTCTTCATCTTCAGATTTCTAGCAGATGCCTGAAGGTTTTGGGCCAAAAGTGATGGTTCATAATTCCCTCCACCTTGACTAAAGTCCCAGCTGACTAAATGCAACCCAAAAGCATGATATTGCCACCACCATGCTTCACCGTGGGGATGGTGTTCTTTTGGTGAAGTGAAGTGCTGTTTTTGCACCAAACGTAGCTTTTGGAATTGTGGCCAAAAGGTTCAACCTTGTTCTCATCAGACGATAACACATTTTCCCACATGCTTTTGAGAGACTTGATGTATTGCTTTGCAAAGTTTAGCTGGGCCTGGATGATTTTCTGTGTAAGAAAAGGCTTCTGTCTTGCAACCCTACCCCATAGTCCAGACATATGGAGAATACGGGAGATTGTTGTCACATGTAGTACACAACCAGTACTTGCCAGAAATTCCTGCAGCTCCTTCAGTGTTGCTGTCGGTCTTGGCAGCCTCCCTGACCAGTTTTTGTTTTGTCTTGTCGTCAATATTGGAGGGACGTCCAGTTCTTTGCAAAGTCACTGTTGTCCCATATTTTCTCCACTTTTTGATGACTGTCTTTATTGTGTTCCATGGTATATCCAATCCTGTGTAAATGTTTTTGTACCCTTCTCCTGACTGATACCTTTCAACAATGAGATCCCTTTGATGCTTTGTAAGCTCTCTGTGAACCACGACTTTTGCTATAGCAGGCAACCTTGTAAATTGCCAGGAAAATCCTACTAAAACAGCTGAACTTTATTTGGGGTTAATCAGAGTCTCATTAATTTTGACGGGAGGTGTGTACCCAAGAAGACTGAATGCTGTAATTAAATCAAAAGGTCCTTCAACAAATTATTAGTTTAAGGGTGTGCACACTTATGCAACCAGCGTATTGTACGTTTTTTATTTTTTATATTTTTTTCCCCCAAACAGATTTGTTTGTTTTCCAATTGAATTGTACAGGTTACAGGTCACATTAAAGTGGGAAAAGTTATGAAAATTATTTATTGTTGTCTCATTTTTTTATATATCACAAAAACCTGACATTTTAACAGGAGTGTGTAAACTTTTTATATCCACTGTAGGTTTTAGGTTTCTTTCATGTTGAAAAGCAGATACACACTTCTGCATAGTCTTTTCATGTTAGCAATGGACAGAGTTTATACAATATTCAACTGACATTTTACTCAAGTACATCATAAACCAGGTTACAAACTAGAAAAATCAACTAAGCAAACATTAAAGCTGGGAAAGCTGATGAAGTATATATGTTGAATAAAATGTATATTAATAAAACCCACAGCACGGAATATAATTTATAAAAGTACATGCCATTTTGTTTATTTGTTCTGTTTGTTAACTGGGACAATCTAAATGGATCATGCAAGACCCCTTTCCAGCAGAATCTCAAGGAAAAAAGCTCCCACTGAATTTAACATCACTTAATTACAGTGAATAAATCAATTATAATCTATAAATATTTTCAGACTAATATATCTCTCTCAACGCTTCCATTTTCCAATTAATTAATTTTCTAAGTGATTTGTCCAGTTGCTTGTCCTGCTACCCTATGTCCGCTAGAATTTCATCTCTCCAGCTAAACCTATGTACTAATCTTTTTATTATGAAATACCACTCGAGGATGAACAATATGACATGACTGCTGTTTAGCAAATTGTTTACAACACCAAGCTCTGCTTCCAATCTGATGTCTCTTACTTTTAATTGTCTGTCCATGAGAATTGTGAGTCCCTACTAGGGAACACTACTAACCTATTGCATATAATCACTTTGTTTTTATAATTGTTTGCTAACGTCTGTGCCATCTATGTAAGTTTATCTAGGTGGAGCTTTTCTCCCCGGGCCTCCGCTGAAAATGGGCATATATCCAGTCAGACTATCTCGGTAAACAAATGTAAAATAAAATAAATAATACAAACCTCTTACTATACTGTGATTGACTGATCACAGAAAGGGCTGATAAAAAATGTCTGATTGCTGGTACAGTTACTACAGCTCCTAGCCCTCTGTATTACATTTACTAAACTTCTGACATCCCAAGGCATATTTTGCAATGACAGTAATCAATCAATCAGTAAATTGGCATGGATAATGCTGCTCTTCATGCAGAGTTGGTCTCATTCAATCACTAATGAAAAAAGGAGCAAAACATTTACAGAAGATTAAATGACAAATGATTTGCCTTTTGTTCCTTTAAACATGCAATGCAATTTTGTTCTAAACACAAGGGGACACTAATACATGAGACTATTACACTACTCTGAGACAGCGAAGATTTCATACTATCTGCTTCCACTAACTCAAGTGAAACCAGTGGTGAATTAACTGTACCTTGGGGCCTGAGCTGTTTTCAAATCATGAGTCCTCTACCTGCACACATTTTTTAGGATCATACATAAACACATATATTCTGTTGGATTCACCTTCCTGGTTGTTCTAAATGTATACCAGCTTTGCTTAATAAAAGTAAATTTGTAAAAGGAAGCTTTAAATTTGTATTTAACACTTTTCCAATAAGAAGTTCATAGGTTGGTACTAGGCTATCAGCCCTAAGGCCTAAGGAAGCCTAGCCATAACAATTCCCTGGACATTTTTTCCCACAATATTTACTTCTCTGGGCCCCTGTCTAGCAGGGCGACTGACATGATCCCCGGGGTGAATTTCCTATCTCCCATCCAATCATCAAGGTTCCTTTTGAAGAGGGCCAATGAGGTGCTCTGCTTGACATGTATGGGCAGTCTATTTCAGAGTATGGGGAGTCTCTGCATCAGGAACCTATCCATCCAGCATGTTTTGTTCATTGTGATAAGGTTTAGATCCCTGGAGCGTGTGACTCTGAGGGATTGGGATTTCTTTAAGTGGAGCATGTCCAACAGCTCAGGGTTTAACATGGCGTTGTATGTTAAGCAGAGATCGCCTCCAAGTAGACGATATGCCACAGAGTATATAGCTGGAGTTTTTTTAGACGGTCAGCATATGGCATCTGCTTTAGGCCTGTGATTCTTTTAGTGAGGTATTTCTGTGGCCTTTCCAGCTGTTGCAGATGTCTTGTGAGGTACATACCAAATGGGGCATTATACTCTATAATGGGTCTAATGAGGGATGAGTACAGTGGGACAATGACCTCCTTTTTTCCTCGATGAAAAGCCCTTAGAGATGAGGCGTGCCACGTAGAAGGATTTCCTGACTGTTGTGGCGATATGGTTATCGAAAGTGAGACCACTGTCCACTTGTGTCCCTAAGTCTCTCATCACACTTTCGATGTTTAGTGTCCTGCCACCTATGTGGTAGTTCATGGGTACATGTTTTTTTCCAAAGGGGATGACTATACATTTCTTGGCATTAAGCTTGAGCCCATGGCTCTGGCACCAGGCATCTGTTTCTGCAAGGCCCTTTTGTAGAATATCCACATAATTTGGGGATTCAATAATGGCTCCCAGTTTGCAGTCATCTGCAAACTTTGTTATCCAGAGTCCCTTAGTGTTGGCCTGTACTTCAGAGAAGTAGATGCCAAACAAGAGTGGTCCCAGCACTGAACCCTGAGGTACTCCACTTGTCACTTGTCTGGAGCTGGATTTGGAGTCGGCTACTTTTACAGTCTGGGTTCTGTCAGTAAGCCAGTTGGCAACCCATCAAGTGACGTAGGGATTTATGCCCAGCTTAGTACGTTTATCTATGATTCCAGAGTGGGGGATGGTGTCGAAGGCCTTGGCGAGGTCCAGATAGGCTGTGGGGACCTCCTTACCTTCGTCCACAGCTCTGGAGACCAATTCAAAGAAGTCAATCAGATTCAGGAGACAAGATCGGCCCTTCACAAACCCAAACTGGGTGGGGTCCAGTGTCTGGAGGTTGCCAATGTCTTTGTTTATAAGTTCCATGATAATGCATTCCATGCCCTTGCAGATCAGGCTTGTCAGACTGATGGGACGGTAGTTCCCAGGATCCAAGGTGGATCCTCCCTTGTGGAGCGGGATAACTGTAGCTGTGCGCCACTCAGTGGGCACGAATCCTGAGGTGAGGCTATGATTAAACATGACACTTAGGTGGGGTGCCAGTTCATTTTGTAGTTCATGTAGTACACAGCCTGGGATGTCATCTGGTCCCATGGATTCTGTATTCTTAGCTTTGGAGAGTGCTGTTTCTACCTGTGTGGCTGTGATTACCGGAATTTGGCAATCTTTTGGTATTGAAATGGGCCCTTTAGGGGGTGAGAGGGTAGTGAAGTTGGCACTAAATTGATCTGCCAGGATATTGGCAATATCCTTGGGATCTGTATATTTAATGCCATTCTGTTGTAGCTCAGAGCAGATCTGAGCATTGCCATTTAGATTCTTGACATAACTATAGAATGCCTTGTGGTTGTCTTTAGAATCTTTGGCAATTTTATTTTCGTAACTAGCTTTTGAGGATTTTATGAGGCATCTCAGCTTCTTACTGAGGTTGGTGAGGGAGTTTTTTGCATCCTGGGATTTTCCTCTTTTCTGCAACAGTTTCTTCCTTCTGTTGTATAGTTTGTTTAGAGCAGGGGACCACCAGATTGGCTTCCTTTTTTTGGAAAAGAGCATCTTGGTTCTATTTGGGATGGCACGATTCATGCACGAGTGGATGTGTTCGTACAGTGCCTTAGTGTAGGATTCTGCAGTCGAACTTCCAGATCCTGTCTGCATGGGTGTTGTGAAGTTTGTCACTTCTGACTTCAGTAGCATGAAGTTGGCTTTGGAGAAATTTTTTAAGGAGGTTTCCTTACTGGGGGGTTGGGGTGGGATGTAGATGTCAAGGGTGATTTGCTTATGGTCAGACCTGACCAATGAGGGGGTGACCACTGGTGTGGAGCATCTATCTCCCATGCTGGTAATGACCAGGTCTAGGATATTGGATATATGTCTACTCAGAGGCGATCTCTGCTTAACATACAAGGCCATGTCAAACCCAGAGCTGTTGGACATGCTACACTTAAAGAAATCCCAATCCCTCAGAGCTACACGCTCCAGGGATCTAAACCTTGTCATCACAATAAACAAAACATGCTGGAGGGATAGGTTCCTGACCCAGAAACTGCCCAGACTCTGGAATAGATTGCCCATACATGTCAAGCAGAGTGCCTCTTTGGACCTCTTCAAGAGGAACCTTGACGTTTGGATGGGAGAAAGGAAATTCACCCCAGGGATCACGTCAGTCACCCTGCTAGACAGGGGTCCAGGAAAGTAAATAATGTGGGAAGAAATAGCCAGGGAATTGTTATGGCTAGGCTTGTATAGGCCCTAGGGCTGATAGCCTAGTACCAACCTATGAACCTATGGAGCCCCTGGTGGGACAATGGATTAGTTGATCCAGGGCATTGGAATTTATGGATTCCAAGAACCGTTGGGAAAAGGAGTTGGTACACAAGTAGTTTTCCCAATTAATGGCAGGGTAGCTGAAATCACCTATTATTAGGGTGTTTGGTTGTATCTTAATATTTTCCAGTATGTTTAGGAAGGTGTAGTGAGAATCTTGGCGTATGGTGGGGGATCTGTAGCAAGCTACAATTTGGATTGCAGTCTTACCTAGTGTTAGTTGCACCTGGAGAATTTCAGATGCATTGTGTTGGGCAACTACCCTGGAGGTGTGAATATGGGCACTCCTCCACCTTTAGTGTTTCAGTCTTGGTTTTGTGGCCGAAAAAGTGTGGTATGAATTGTAGCCTGTTATTGCAGGGGTGCTCTCTGGAGCCTTGAACCAGGTCTCAGTCACTGCACAGATATCGATGTTCTCCATTTTTAGGAGTGCCTCGAGAGAGTGCATTTTGAGGTTTAGACTTCTAGCATTGAGTAGCATTACCTTCAGATTTTGCATGCTTGTATCTGTTACAGTGGTGGTTTTATCCTTTGAACCTTGCCTAAAAAAGGCACTATAGGGGTGGCAAGAGCTTTAGCCAGCAACCTGAATCCCAGGGGTGACAGGTGCAGACCATCTCTGGCAAAGCATCGTGGTTTGTCGATCATGTCTTCCCAGGCAGACAAATACTGGATCCCCTTTGAATGACACCAGAAGCTTAGCCAATTGTTGAAGTCAATCATTTTGTCCTTATACTGTGAAAGAAGTGAAACAAAATTTACTAACCAATAATAAAACTGCCCACTTCAGAAAATTTGAACCATAAAAGACCATCAAGCTGCTGCCTTTATAATCCAACAAAATCCATATTCATCAATTGCAGACGGCTGTGTAGATATCACATGTATAACTCCGATAAAAATGGCCATAATAAATTATGCAAGTTTGCTTTACAGAAATGCAGAGTAGTGCTTCAAGGACACAATAATGACTTTTAACTTTATCAACTTAGCAGGGTAAAGTCATTTTCATCCACAGACATCCCTTGTACTCAGTAACTTTAGTGACATTGCCAACCATGTGATTCTCAGATGTCTAACTGTAATAAAAATAAAAACAGTAATAATGGTCAAAGTAACATATTTCAAGTTTGTTTTAGACAAACATGGTAACCACAATAAAGTATTCCAATTTAATGCAAACAAATGGACACTAGTTCTGCAATACCAGATTAAAGACTGATTAAAATGAGCAGATGACAATTTGAATGCAATCCTTGGAGATGCAAATAAATGTGTGTGAATAGGGGAACATATACTAACTCCAAGACTGCAGTATCTCAAATTATTCCTCCTATTTTGAGGTATAGTGATTTCAGAATTTCTCCCTCAGTTAATTTACAATTTATTTGTGAAGTGTTGAGAGCTACATCATTGATTCTGCTTCTGACACAGAACAAAATCAAAGGAAAGGACAACTCCATGATGAGAAAAAAAAACTGATATTTGGGTAGAGCTGATTTTTAATAAAAGCTGAATACAAAACATAAGAATCTAACTGGACTATCCAGTCTACAATGAAAGGCAAGGATCAGTTGCAATGAATAAAAAGTGAACATGCCTATACCTGAAGCCATTTTAAAATTTTGTAAACACGAAGAGAAACCCAGCACTCTTACATCAAATTTGAGGAGCACATATAAAAGAGCTGCTGACAGAACTGTAACATATGACAGTAAATAAAGAACCCTTGGCTCTTCTAGAATGCCATTTTCCCTCCCTAAATGGATAAACTGAAAAGGCAAGAGATTTAACTTTGTCCCACGTCATAAGAAGTGCCTATAACCAAGAGTTTATTTTGTTGTCCAAGCTGTCATAGGACATGCCCAAGGTTTGTCCCACATATTCCTGAATTTTATTTCATTGACTCCAACTATTTCATGCAGGCTGTTCCAATAATCTGCAACTTCTACCACAATATAATACTCACTTGAGTCTCATGCGTCTCACCTGCCTACTCTATTCAAACCTCCTTATTTTCTCATACAGACCTTTTTCCTGAAAGATGATATCCCATCTGAATGTTGTTGACAAAACATTTAAGTACATTGGGGGCATCGTTGGCGATCAGTGTACTACCCCGGTAAACAGACTAAAATATATAAAAATAAATAAATGATACCCCCTCTCTCTCTTCTTTCTTCAAGGCAACACATGTTAAATTGTTGATATAGCTAATGAGGCACTCAGAGTTCTGAATACAGTCTTGGAAAGTGCACTTTTAAAGTGTGTGAAAATTAAATCTAGGTAAAAGAAAATGTTAAAAATGATAACACACATTATTACGCAGTCAAAATATGATAAAGACCTAAAACAGAACATATAAACTTCCTAAAAGGTTGTCTTAGCAGGCATAACATATAGAAATAAACTCCTCCCAAGGATTAACCGGCTGACTTCAGACACTTCCAAACAGTAAATGGCACTTCAACCCCTTAACACCTAATGCAAGGTTGTAAGCCATGTTCTCAGGGATATGTGGCTTATAAACAAACTGTAGAAAAGGAACATCAATTTCTATTTTGAAAGACAAGGCTACCACAGTTACTTTTGCCATGCAGAACTAGCAGACATTGACCACTGTTGAAACATAAAAGCTATCACATATGCAAGTTAGTTCCCACTACCATCTGTAAAAACAAGAAGCAACAGAGAAGGTTCCTCTCTTAGATTCCAATTTATTACATTAACTGCACTGGTTCCTCTCTTAGAGGATAATTTATTACATTAAATAATGATTCAAGGAACGTCAAGGCAACACAGAACCAGACATGTCTTGCTAGACTGCGTTTTTTATTACAAACTAGCAGGTTTCTCTGAAGAAGTGGGTCTATTAGCCCTTCTACTAAGAAATCAATTTGAATTGGCGCCAAAATGGATTTAAATAGTGTGTTTATAATTGTTTAATTGATTCTGAAGAAGTCCACATGATGGTGGATGCAACCTTAATTCTTTTCTGAGTTACACTCTGGTTCTGATTATTGCAATTTATTACATTAACTGCACTGGCCAACACTGGTATGCAACCTTACCAATCCCAGACAGAGCACTGTATGTGGTCTGCACCTGATACAAGTAGTCATCAAACTCAGATTCACACAGGTCCCAGTATATTATGTCCAGTTCCTTCATGGCCTTTGATGTATGCTGGATCATGCTAATACTGGCATGCCACACTGTCTCAGTTAGGCATCCCATCTGTCTCAGAAAGACACAACGAAGCACTAAACCACAGCCACAAAGAACCTACCTTAGCACTCTCACTAAACATAACTAACCAAACAGTTCTAATCAATCTGAACAACAGGAGGTCTATATAAAGGAACACAGACTACAAAGAGACAAAAATGAAGTAATTCAACCACATTTACAAGTTCTCACACATCTCTACTTTAATGAATGTGAAGGAAAATGATAACTGACAGACAGTTACAAATGCCTTATACACAACCTGGATGCAAAAAGAAGACATTATTCAAAGTGAAACTTAGACTTATGAGATAATAACGAAACCAGAACGGATGGTGATGTGACAAGGACTTCATGCAACTAACAACAGACAGGTGAATCGCTTTCTTATAGGATGAAGTGAAAGAAGACACAACTGGGACATTCAAAGAGTGATTGTCAGGGTAGCAGAAACATGATATAATGGAAGAAATGTTAAGACAGATTCCAAACAGTGACTGCAGCTGCCACTTTAAAACAGGTAATTACCTAGCTCAGACATACCTGGAAGCCCTTGTCTGCATGAAGTACTCGATCTCTCTGGGTCTTGAGGGCTGGCACCCACATGGCAATTTTTTTTCCACCAAAGATAGGAAGGAATAACTTGGATTTTGTTCTTACACAGCAATTTTGCTATGCAAGACTGACTGACTGAATGATGTGAGCAGCCTTGACCATGCAATCATTTTTGCACCATTCCACTATTTGTGGGCAGGGCTAATCTATTACATCAGGTATTAAGAAAATTATATCAAGCTGACTTTGACAAAATATTAGCAGTATGACTAAATCAGACTGTAGTGGTGACCTAGTAAAGTACTCCTCGGCAGTAGCCTTTTAAAAGCATTTCTGCAAAAAAGATCAGTGAGGCCACTGAGATATTATACAGCCAAGTAATTCTGAACTTCATGTTAAGGCGCAACTTCCATGACAGAACTGTAAAATCTTAAAATGGGGGAAAAAAGACATGATTGGAGGATAAACTAATATTTTCCATCTGAAAGTAAAATATCTGTATTTGCTATACATTGTGTGAACATATACAACTTTAGGTATGAACACAAGTTAGCTTCTCATATGTTTAACAAGCAGAAGTCTTTTGTACAAATATGTCAGCTGTAACTTTGACACTTCATTAAATAATATTATGTCAGACGTTTGTTATACATTTAACTAGCAACTGCAAGCTTACCTTGAGGTCTTTTCTAGTAGATATTAGTCTAACTGCCCAATCAGTTTCTTTCCTGAGACTTCAACTGAGGGGAGGGAATCTATACAACTATCACTGAGCAGGGGGTCAAGGGGGGCCTTGAACAAACTGTAAAGCAACTAAGCCATAGGTTGTGATGACCTGCCACAACTTTTTCAGCCTAAGAATAGAGAATCACTGACACCAGTGTTAACATGCTTATTTCAAGTATAATTACTTAAATAGTTTTGCCCCAGAGTGTGTAAAAGGGCAACTGCCCATACCAGTTCACAATGGAGGTGGTCACTGTGTATGGCAACCATTGTTGAATAAGTTTACCCAGCACTATTAACAAAATGCTTTAAGTGTGCATTGTTCAAAACTGTATCTGCCTAATATGATGGAAGACAACAGCTAATCTCAGCATAATTTTATAAAATGTCACTCCTGTTTAACTAACACATTTTATGCATGCATCTCAACCTCTTAGCACAAGAAATCTGAACAATGCCAAAAATAACTTGGGGACAAAGACCCAAAAGTTGGGATAAATGTTAAATATTGATCTTATAAACTCAGAAAGTTGCTTGAATAAAAGATGTTGTGTTGGCATGAATTTTCTGAAGGACACGAAGTTTGAAACTCAACTGCCTGCCATTACTTAGTGACTTCAATCCTCAATTTGCAACAAAACCCACATTATATGAGGAACAAACCAAAAATATGAGACAAATGTCTGCACAGTCTACAAAATTCTGGACAGCTGAGAGGTATGCATTTATGGAACCATAGTTGATACAGTAGAAGCAGGGTAATATGTTGATGTGATGTATCTCAGTTTAGCTAATGCATTTACCTTTGTTCCTCATGATAAGACTTTGCAAACTCTATGTTTAACTTTGAGGGCTTTACTGTTAACTGAATACAGAAATGCACTAAATATCACCTGTGATAAAAATAACAAAAAGGGTCTGCTCAGTGCAGTGCTTACAGAAGATTTCCCCAGGGCTCTCTCTTTAGGACCATTCTTGGTTAATACATTCATGCTATCATTATCTATTATGAGGAAATCATGGTGCTCGGATTCAGCTGACTGTGTAAACATCTAGTGTAGTAACAAATGCTAACAACTAGGATAATTTTCAATACCTAGCAAATTAATTATTTGAGTAATTAGTTTTATATCGTCTTTACAGCAACAACAAGAAGTGCGCAATAATGCAATTTTTGAAAAGTACCAATGAGCAACCATCTGCAATCGATAAAAATGTCTTGGCTAAGGTTATCCATGCTTCCTTATACGATGTGGTTTGTTCTTTCAGCTTCCCTGAACTGTTTGTTGTCTGGTCACTGTTTTTTCATGAGTCTCTACCCTTGTAGATACTAATGATTTTAAATATTTCTGCTTTTCCCATAGCTTCCACTAGCATAAGACCTCTTATGATTTTTATGTACAAAACTGTATTATGTTGTATACATTGTACATTATTCTGAATGACGTTATTTTGTATACTTTCTCTGATATTTTTTTACTTTGTACTATGTATGCTTAGTTTAGAGACCATCTTCTCTTTGGAATATTTGTACCATGTTATTTATGTTTGTTTCTGTTTTTCCTATTGAAGCTTTTTTCCTCAGGTCTCTGCTGAAAAAGGGTGTCCAGTCAGACAAACCCAGTCAACAAATGTCAAATAAATAAATAAATCCATCTTCATGTCCTGCATGTCCACATGAACAACAGACTGACACACTGAGACTAATGTTCAGACAATTACAAGGAAGTGTTTTTGTATTATGAATTCAATTATAACACAATGCAAGATCATTTTTAGGCTCTGGCTAAAACGCCCCTTCAAAGTCAGGCCTTACAACATGCTTCCTAACATTACATGTCAATGGTTTTGTTACAACGCTCTAAGCTGCCAAAGTGCTTTTTATCTGTTGACATTTTGCTCCAACTGTCTACCTCTTTCTTGAAGAAACAATTTACTGTCTTATTAAATTTTTCCTAGATATTCTTAACTTGACATGCTCTGTATTTACCCTTTTCTTTAAAATCATTACAATCCTGCAGGAAAAAATCTGGTGTGGATCAATGTATCTGAATTAGATTTCCATGCTTATGCTGAAACACAGAACAACTTTAATCTTAAAAGACTTTTTCCATATAGCAGAACCTTCAAACCACTTATCATTTTAGTAAATTTCTTCTATATCCCCCCAATCTGATCTTCTGTTGTGAGTAGAAACCATAGGTAATTATCATATGTTTGTGTGGGTCTAATAGGGCTAGCATAAATTGTATTTCATCACATCAACAATTTTAAATTTAATAAATCTTCTAACACAGTCTCTTACTGTATTACATTCTTTAACCAGATTGTCTTGGCAAAGTCTAAAACTATGTTTTCCATTCATCTGCATTCCTAGACCTATGAACAAGGACAAGTGTTTTATCTAGTTTCTAACAATTTTACAGCAGATCTGTAGATTAAAGAGCCAAAGGTCAAGCATTTAGTCTCCCCTGCATTAATTAAATGTTTCTCGTCATACAGTCACATACATCCAATAAATACTGCTTTTTTCCTAGATCTTCCTGCCAAGTTACACATTTAACCTTTATAAGATGATCTGCATACAAATAGTAAAATATTTCATCTGGAATACTTATACCACTAGTATACAAACCAATAGACATAAAGACCCAGAACTGATCTTTGTGGTAAACCATTAGCATATTTTGTGATGTTCCCGTAACATAAACTGCACTCGATCAGCCACTCCACTACCCGTTTTACAAGTGGTTTTAAATAAAATAACCCCAGCTTCAGCTCATTTGCCTGCTCTAACTCTCATTTTGCTGGAGGCTACTACAATATATATATATATATATATATATATATATATATATATATATATATATATATATCTATACACACACATACTACATATGTCTGCATATTCATTTCAATTGTCATGATTACATTATTGTGACTAACTGCAGGAATAACAGATCAGTCCTTTTACATAAATATGCTGGTAAACACTGGAAAGAAAATCATTTTCTACAATTTTTATTTTTCAAAAGTAATGTTTCCGTTACCTTCCCTGTATTGGATAATAAGCTAATTAGCCTATAAATACCAATGTTATCTTGTGGGCCCTCCCCATAGTACACAGACTTAATAATGGTAAATGTCCATCACAGAGTATGTCAACGTTCTTATAACATTCATTAAACAGTCATTTTAAAGATTTTTGTTAACATTTCCCTCTCTTTGAAATAGCATCTGATCCTAAGGCTTTCATGTGGTCTAATTTTCCTAGTAATGATATAATTTAATTTTCAGTAACCCTAAAAAGACGTTCATCTTCTTCTTAAATGTTCCTATTTGAACTGTTACATACATAAGATTTAACAAGATGGTTAGTAAACTGTGCAGTGGTGTATGCTGCTTCCTTGTTAAGTCTGTCAGTTTTTCCTCCAAAAGAGCCTTCTTCATTGTCCATCATGATCTTACAAGTTTTTCTTCATAATTTTACTGGTTGCTAAATTACTTTCAGCCATTTCAAGACACCCCAGGTTTTTGTTATCATTATAGATTTATACTAGACTAATGGCTCTTTTAGACCATTTTAAGCCTAGACAAGTGGCCTATGTCAGAATCAAACCCTACACCTTGTGTCTTAACCATTATGCCAAACTCATACTGATTGCAGTCTACTAATCTGTGGTTGATATGCAGAGGTAAGAAATGCATGCACTGACCTTTTGACCAAGAAAATCAGATACACCAAGTACCTGACATGTCTGATAAGGTAATCATTATCAACTAGTAAGAGAGAACTTAATCTTGACTGTTATATCTTTAGAGGATATGTCTTCTGGCATAATAACTTAATTCAGTTTGAAAACATGATTCCCTTTCTACTCAAATAGAGCGCATAAAAAATAAAGACTCCTAAATGGCATCATACAAGGACTTTCAGTATGTTCAATATGGAACATTGAAACACTGCAGCATTTGGTACTGCCAAGCTTTAAAGCTGGCAAAATTGATTAGCAAACTTTTTTGGGCAGAAACATCTCTCAGAATGTATAGCATTAGGCATAATAAGAGATATCAAAATATAGCTTGCAATGTTACTTACGCATCATATGACAGGCCCATATTAGAACTGGACAGCAATTAACAATTTGTTATTTCTTGAAAAGAATAAACATCACAAGCTCAGGTTTTGCATAGCTCATTACCCAGATTAATTCAATGGCCTGTTTTTTTAACTCTAAAGCTGAATTTCCAAATGTTGTACTTTAACAATTAATCCCACATGACGGTTAAGCTGCAAGTGAAATCTGGTTCTCTCCCCCCTGAGCAGCATCTCCTCTTGTCTGGAGGACTAAAAATGACTTCATCATTTTCATCACTGCTAAAATCTGCATGCTTACTTTGCCATCATATCTTTATAGCCGTCATGACCCTCCTTTAACCAAATTCTCCTGTAAACATACACCACAATTACATGAAAACTCCCAATCTGAACTTGATGCTAAATTTTATAACATCTATTAACATAAAATGCATATACAAATTAAAGTGTTTTGCTACACTGTGCTTGCTATGCAAAGTTCGATTTGAATTCTGTCTGATTTCTTATAAAGATTGCAAAAGTAATCATACTCTTACTATTAAATTAGTTTTACCTGCTCTTCCACCGAGAAGATTTGTATTCTACTCTGTATAATTAACTGAATGTTCCAAGCAATCTATGACTGGACATTTTTTGTGCTTGTCTGAAAACCAGTCCTGAAATGAGCTACAGCAATTTTTCAGTTATGAAAAGTTAAGTAAATGTAAATAGGTAGGGTCTACAAAATTGCATTACTTAGGAAAAAGCACAGACTCAGTGGGACATGTGTGGTTACTCTAATGTAACGTATGGTTCAACCAACTTTAGATAAATGGATTTCCTTGCTTCAACAATAACAGGTTGCAGCATGATTCACGGAAGGGTCTCCTGGCTTTCTAAAAAGTATTTAATACTACAAAGGTCTAGAAGTAAGCCCAGCAGTGTAGTCTGCCTTGTACAAGTCTATAAAGCTGCAGACATGTAAGGTAGAGACCTAAACTAAAAAAATTGCAAGAGCTGTAATAATGCACATCATGCTTAAGGAACGCAGCACTATATGTGCAGGAACCTATATTACGCAACAGCAGCCCCACACAGCATGCGCAAACATTCTTCACAGAGGCAGTGAAAGTGGCAGAAAGAGATGAATGTATTTTACATCTCTCTTTAAGATACCATTCAATGTACTTAAACGATCATGGGGTACTGTTGGAACAAGCTGCAATCAACATTTCACAGAACGTCATGCAGAAGGAAGTGGGCACCATAACAAAGCAGATGGCATGACTCACAGAAGTACTGCAGCTCCATGAAATAAGATATGGTGAACTGTGGTGCAACAAACATTTATGGTAAAATATCAACTAAACTTAAGAAATTCTGTCAATAGGCTGGCTGGACCTAGAAAGGATGCACATTTACTCATTAAGGTGTGATCGACAATGTGCTATGAAGAGGCTTGAAGACAACATTACTTAAACATTTCTCAAATTGTAAACCCCAGCCTTCCTCGAGTGACTTGAAAATGGTGTGTGTATCTAAAACTTTATTTATTCAGTAGTTATTATTATGTGATCAGGCTACATGCAGAACAGTCAAAGAACACAAGTATATATTGCAAATAAGTAATAAAAATATCAAATTAAGCTGCAATATGATTATTTGAAATGCAAGTGTGTGTATGTCTACTGTAGGGGAAGAGTTAGTCTGTTGCTGTACAGTACAATATATATTTCTTCCATAGGAGGCCACAGTAGTTTTGTAATATAGGAGAAACTCAAGGACTTTTCTATGATTTAAGGAAGGGTCATTGAGAAAGGGTCTCACACTTACTAATCTGTGCAGAAGGCAAGGATACACAATGGCACTTAGACGCCTTATTAGCTGCATACCACACAACATTTTAGGGAGAATCACCTGCAAACAGTAATAAAATAATACATAGCTTTTTCTGGATAATTTTGTTTTCAGTCAATAATGTTTAGCAAACTGTATTTAAAAAAATAGATCTGAAGTCCTGCACTGCATTCAAGTCTGCTAACACCCACCATGTACAGGGGATAGTAATCCCATATCAGAATTTAGAGCTAATTAATCCACAGACTGAGGAAGGCCACATTTTCAATTAAATAAAATACTGGTGTTGATAACCCACTTTCTGAAGACAGTAATAGCACGGACACTACTAGGATTAAGTGTTTGATTAAAAAGTTCTGAAATAAATTAAAGGCTGTCTCTTGTTCTAAGTATCAGACTCAAAGTAAATCAATGTATAAACATTGAAATTAGGCACCTACTGATAAAAAAAAAAAAAAACATTTTAGCTACACCTGAGAAAAGTTTTCTCACAAAAGTGTAACAATTACAGCAGAAAAGTTGAGAGCTAACCACAATACCTCCAGTGTGAGAAGCCCACTGACTACCTATAAAAGAACTGTGGGGGGTGGGGACAACCACACTAAGCCTATCAATTAGACAATAAATAAATGCAAACCATAAAGCAAGAATAAGTATCGCTGCCATTCTTGTTATCTGTTTACTGCATTAGGAATTACTCTTGAGCCACTTGTAACACACACATGCCAAACATAACTTCAGCTTAAAGAAGGAAACAATGTCCCCTGCAAGCAGTCTAACCAAACGTTAGCAAACATGCCACGTTGCAATTAAGAAATTACATGCCATACACACCAATCTATATTGCTATCATATGGTGAGAACATAAGGAACTTGCATTCCTATTGTTAACACTGCTGTTAAGTCTATCAGCTGGATCCTCTCAGACATTAAGATTTTCAAAAATATCCACACTGTGCAGCTACCAGCTTAATCAGTTTCCATTAAAAATAAACCCCACTCTACTGTACAAACTCAGTCTGTTTAGAACATCCCCTCAAATACAAGCTTGTAAAAAATAAAGAATATTTTGCTGCATATATTACAAACAAAGCTGCAAGCATCATCTATGCTATTATGCAATCAGCATTTAAACTGAAACAGTTTAGGTGTGTGCCAGTCTATTTTCTAAAGAGCTGGAATTGTTCCATGACATGTGGTGAAGCAAAGTGAGGATTTTCAGTTTTGTAATAGAGGCTGAGTTTAAAGTTAAACCCTGGAAGTAGGAACAGCAGCAAAATATTTCTATTAAGTTGCCTTCTGGACTGGTTCCTAAATTTAGACACTTGCCTGGTTGTGGTCTGTAGCTTTGAAGACATGGCATGCCATCTCGGATTCAGGATTATCTGGCTGAGTCCTGATCAGGTAAGCGAAGTAGGTGATGTCATGGCTGTTGTGAATAAATCTGGAAATATGCTGTGCTTTATGTTCAAATATGAACACTGAAGTGTTACTGCTAGTAGCTAAAGGGACACAACGAATAAGCGGTGGAGACAAGATGAGGAGGACCTCCCTGGCTGGGGTAGACCCACTATCTTGCTTTTCACTCTTTCTGCGGATCTCAGCCAGCAACCAAGGCAACATTGGTAAAGTAGTCCTCCTGTCCAAGGAAGACCAACCCACATAGCTCAGTATAAACTTCTTCTCAGTTTTTTGCAAGGTGCCCAGCTTTTCCTCACATTGCTGCAGCTGTTGCTGCTGAGTGTTTCTGACCCCTTCCATGTTTCTGCAACGCCACTCGTCCATAGTGCACTAGATATTAATCCTATGTCGCACTTAACTGTATGCAAACCCTGTTTATATGTATTTATTATGCAGAATCGTCTGCTCCGTATTAAGGCAACAAGCCGTACTTAATGACCTGACAGCCGAAAGAACAAACAGGAGGTATTGGGTGGGAACAAAACTACACGCGGCTCCTGAGTCTCCAGAAGTAGGAGAATACGACAACGCTTTACGTACTGGCGTGCGTCACCAGGAGGGCGTCACCCTCCCAACTGGAAGCAAGGGATCGTTAGAAGTCTAACAACATTTACTTTTTGTCACGGGCAAGGTCATTCTGCAGTGATTGGCTGGAGGACTTGCTTTATTGGAGTGACGCGGATCTGCTTTACACATTACCCTCGAGTTGTTGTTAGTACTGTTGGAAACTAACACTGAGAGTTTTAACTGTCTTGGTTTTTGACAGTCCGTCAGACTATGCGAATGACAGGCCTGATGAACAGGACTGCTGTAGCCGGGGGCCCCACCTCTACTTTGTGTTGGTTAGATTCCGTCTGTTTATAGTACCTTTTACCTTGTCGGTAACAGAACAAAGTAATGAAAGAAACATGGTGTACGTAACCGTATAAGTTGGTTGTATGATAATTATTAGTGCGTACCTTTGCATGCTCTGCCAGTCTGACGGCACCGTTAACCGTGTGTCGCATATCAATACACTTGTAGCAATAACATTTGCTGCTTAGAACAGTTTAATATGGCCTTCCACGACCCCTAACAATGCAACAAGACAAGTCTGCAGACTTAATGTGAGACATTAAACCAAAACTGCACATCAGTTCTACTGATGGCTAACTAAATTACGCGGATTTAGACTGTGTCGCAGGGGTGCGCGCCCTCCTGTTTTTAAAACCGCGGTGCAGGCATACAAAAAAAATTCTGCATTTTTTTGTTGACATCGTAAAATGCACTACCAAAGTGATACGTTTCTCCAGTTCAACCTGCCCTTGTTTATTTTTCCTCTTACTGTCATGTGCCATAGTAAGTCATGACCATACCTCAACATTTTAGTGCAACAAATCTGGACAAAACCTAACGGAATGGGGGAAGGGGCAAAGGCTGTTGTAAACTTAGAAAGTTGCTAGATAACAGGGTTTGGGTTAACGTACGTTATCTGAAGGATTTGAAGTCGGAAACTTAAATTCATGTCATTATTTAGTGACTTGAATCCTCAGATCATCAGAGATTTGGCAAAAAATCACAGATTTATGAGGAACAGATCAAAGATATGAGGCAAAAATCTGGACACATGAGAGGTATGGTCCGACGCAACTGGAGGTGTCAGTTAGGTGACCTGATTCCAAGTTCCTCAATGGCTTCTCCAAGTGTGTCTCCAATCGCGTTTCTAAATCCATTTATTGACGAGAAGTAAAGTGAAGGTATCCTGTGCGGGGAAGGGGCAGAAGTTTAAATTAGCAGTTTTACAACTAATTTTGTAGTGATGCTTGCAGTAATCCATTCCAGTACAGGCAGCAGCCGAAGTTTTCGGTCCTAGACAGTGTGTGGCACTAGCTGCTGAAAGACGGAGGTAGCTTTTTGTTTGTGGCACTGCTCATTGGAAACGCGCTTTGCTGTTTTGTACTTTGTTGCTCAGAAACTGTACCACTAAAGCGGTACACATTTGAGAGCGTAGTTCCAGTGCGTGTTTATATACAGTATTCGGTTTGACGGTGGAATTTAGCAGATTGAGCACATTTGACGCTCTTTAATTTAAATGCTATAAAATTTATCTTAACTTTTTGAGGTTGTAATTGTTCATAGTAGTGCAATATAAAATACTTTTTTGTATGTGGATATAGTTATTGGTAGTGATGCCTGAGCACCTAATTCAGTTGTTCTGTAGCTAAGTGATTGGGTCTTCCCCATGCACAGTAGTAAAACTCACTCAAGTCGCCCTGCTGTCAGTTGTATATTCCCATTTGTTAGAGTACTCAGTGTAACATGAAGCTTTGTATAACTTAGTGCAATAGATTTTGTTGGTGTGTTCATTTTTTACTGTCTAAGCGGCTGTTTGATGCGTTTGCAAGAAGTTTGTTATCGCATTTTTAAGGGAAGGTGGTGATGAAATCCAGGTGATTTTGTAGTGCGTTATCTGCACAGAACAAAATGCTGGTGTGGGCTGTGATTTGTTATGGTTAGCATCGCGTAGGTAAATGCAGAGATGCATGGAAACATTCATACTGTTAACTAGGATAGATCTCTGATCCCCAATGGACCATTTCCAGAGTCAATGCAGAATGTACGGTTGTGCAAGTGTGCGCATGTTTGTGGGTTCAGGATGTTCTAAAACCAAGCGTTTTCATTACATTCGTTAACTAATAAGCAGTTTTTGGCAGAATAAAGTGGGCACAATAAAAATGAACTGTCATGCAGTAAATAATGTCTGGTAGTGGATTAAAGTCGCAAAAATGTTTCCGATCACTTTACTGCAAAAGTCCAAAAGATACTTCTTGCTTCTGCCTACTAAGTGGTGGTCAGTCTCTGTCTAAACGTACCGTGGAAAGTACAGTTGTGTGCTCTTACCATAAATGTAGATGTCCGAGTGTGTCCACTGTTGCAGTCATCACTGTAGGGTTCTTCCTGCCAGCAGCAGCCCCCCGATCGGCCAGAATCCCAAAGTCTGGATCGGGTGCGAGCTGAGGTTGCATTTATCCTGACGTTAATGCGCCGGAAGGTATAAATACCTCAGCTGACACCATTTCCCCAGTTTTTCTTGCCCCAGATGTCAGGTGCCCAGAAAGAAAAGGCTAAAAAAGAAACCATGCCCAAAACCTCAGCAGCCAAAATACCTCATAACAGACAATACTCAAGGAAAAAACAAAAGAGGGATAGGAGGGAGGGTAACCCGGACTGCAACAGTGAACACACTCGAACATCTACATTTATGGTAAGAGTACACAACTGTCCTTCGTGGTTCACTGTTGCAGTCATCACTGTAGGGTTGAGTCCCAAATCTAAGATAGGGTGGCTGGAGGAGAAACCGAGGGAGCGGTCACAAAACCTGCGCTGGATTTAGAATAGAGAGGGAAGTTGTAATGCTTAGAAAAAGTATGTACAGAACTCCAAGTAACAGCTTCCAAAATATACTTGGTAGGAACCCCACAAAGAAAAGCTGCTGAAGTAGCAGTAGCCCGGGTAGAATGAGTCCTAACATTAACAGGAACCGGATTGCTATGATAAGAGTAACAGAACTTGATGCAATGGGCAATCCACTTTGAAATAGTTTGTTTAGTGATTGCTTTCCCCTGAACAGTAGGAGCATAAGCGACAAACAAATCAGATTTCTGGAATATCTTGGTCCTGTCCAGGTATAGACGAAGCTGTCAGTGCATGTCTAGAGAGTGCAAAAGACTTTCTTCCTCACTTTGAGGATTAGGATAAAAGGTAGGCAAATGAATAGACTGATTTAAGGCCACTGCCGAAACCACCTTGGGCATAAATGTGGGATTAGTCCATTGAGATACCCTGTCTTGATGAAAAATAAGGAAGGGTTCCACAGCCATGAGTGCTTGCATTTCCGAAATTCTTCTAGCAGAAGTAATAGCTAAAAGAAAAGCAGTTTTCCAAGACAAAAATTTTAAATCCGTGGAAGCTGCAGGTTCAAAAGGAGACAAAGTTAATTTCTCCAAAACATAGTTAAGATCCCAAGTGGGAACAGGAGCCCTTATACGAGGCCGAATATTCTTAGCCCCTCTAAGAAATTGTTTAAGTAATGGATGAGAAAAAAAATCGGAGGATCCGTATCGAAATGTGCAGAAATAGCAGAAGCATGAAGCTTAACAGTCGGAAAAGACAGGCCCATATGTAATAACTCTGTCAGATACTGTAAAATCAGAGGAATGTTCGGAACAGAAGAATCACCACCCTGGACTTGACTCCAGGAGCAAAATCTTTTCCATTTTCCCACATAAGATTTTCTAGTGCTGGGCCGTCTAGCTTCAAGGATTACATCCAATACCTGTTTGGAAAGGGCAGAGGTGTTTACAGACCCTGGATCCGCCAGGCAGCTAGACGCAGAGTCTCGACATGACTGTGCAGTATCCGGCCGACCCGTTGAGACAGTAGATGAGGGATTTGAGGCAGAATCCAGGGAGGCTCCTGAACCAAATTCATCAGAGTGGAATACCAGAATTGCCGAGGCCAATTGGGAGCCAGTAGAATCATGTGCGGTCTGTCCTGTTTTATCTTCAGAAGTACCCGAGGTAGAAGAGGAAAGGGAGGAGAAGCATATACTGAGAGGTGTTTCCAACTGAATGAGAGGACATCCACTTTCCATGCTAGTTTGTGGTAGGTCCTTGTGCAGAATGTTGGAAGTTGATGATTCTGAGGGGACGCAAAGAGATTTATGTCCGGACATTCCCAAGCCTTTATAATCATCCTGAATATCCGAACATCCAACATCCATTCGTGTGGATCTGAAATGCGTCTGCTCAATGCATCTGCCAGAGTGTTGTCTTTCCCTGGCAGGAATTGCACCTGTAAGTTGACACTGCAGGTCAGAGCAATGTACCAGAGATTCTTGGCTAATCTGCACAGGGGGTAAGAGTGAGAGCTCCCCTGCTTGTTGATGTACCACATCACTGTAGTGTTGTCTGTCCGTATCAACAATTGTCCTGGTGGAAGAAGGTCCCTGAGGGCTATCAGGGCATTCTGTACAGCTAGCATCTCCTTCAAATTTATGTGCAGGTGCATTTGCTCCTTCGTCCAAACACCCTGAAGACCTCTCCCGTGCATGTGGGCAACCCATGCATAATCTGAGGCATCTGTTGTCAGATTTTGGTTGGTCGGTGGAGGACAAAAAGGCTTCCCCTTGTTCTGTAAACAGGCTTCGGCCCCCCAAAGAAACTCTCGCTGGAGACGAGGTAAAATCGTGACCATTGTTTCCAAACTGTGATAATACTGAGACCAGACACACTTGCGGTACCACTGCAGTTTCCTCATATGCAGCCTTGCATATGTATTAGCAGAATGCAGGAGGCAATGTAACTCAAAGCCTGCAGAATTTTTCTTGCAGTCAGCTGTTTCATTGAAGCCAGGTGTCGGAAAAAAGAAGCCAGTTGCACTTTTCTGTCTGGTGTCAAGGAAGCCATCTGGGTTGAAGTACTCAGAAGAGCATCCAGGAAAGTAATCTGTTGTGTGGGTACCAGGTTTGATTTCTTTAGATTCACTGTGAAACCGAGGCACTGAAGAAGACGCTGCACAAAGGCTAGATGCCGAAGTAGAGTGTTTTTGTCGTCTGCTTGAAGATGACAGTCATCCAAATAAGGGTAAATTTGAATCCCCTTCTGTCTGCAAAACACCATTACTGGTGCCAGGCACTTCGTAAAGACCCTGTGCGCAGTAGATAAGTCAAAGGGCAGCATAGAGAACTGGTAATGTTTCGAGCCCGCTTTGAAACGCAGATACCTTCTGCACTCTTGCCTTATAGGAATATGCAGGTAAGCTTCTTTTCAATCCAAAGTCACCATCCAAGCGTACTTGTCCAACATAGGCAGCAGCTGCTGCAGAGTGAGCATCTTGAATTTTGGTATATCTAGGAAGGTGTTTAGTACAGAGAGGTCCAGGATTGGTCTCCGCGAATTTTCCTTCTTGGGAACCAGGAAAAGTCTGGAATAAAAACCTTGCCCTATTTCTAAATTTGGCACCAATTCTATGGCCCTCATAGCCAGGAGGGACTGAACCCGCCATTGTGCCTCTGCCCACTGATGATTTGGCAGGTCCAGCCAACCGTTCGGTTTTGGCAAAGTGTGGAAATGAAATCTGTAACCTTTTGAGACTATGTCCAGAACCCATTTGTCCTGGGTTATGTGGTTCCAATTTTGATAAAAAAGAAAAATCCTTCCCCCCAAAGGAGCTTCCAGGAGAGGAGCCCCTGGAACCAGAAAGGGAGAGTCATAAAGACTGTTTTCGGTAGGGTTGAGACTTATCTTCACCTCCCTTGGGAGAGGGGGCACTCCACTGCCTATTCCTAAAATGGGACTGTAACTGTCCCCTACCTCTGGATCGCCTGAATCTGCCTCTCTGAGACCTGTCCGAGCCCGGAAAAGACCAAGGTTTAGTTGGCCAGTGTCTGCTAAATCTAGGAGGTTGCACCTGTAGAAAATCCTTAACCGTTTGCATAGATTTGGCTTTGTCTTCCATTTTCTTCAATACCTCTTCAGCTTTGGACCCAAACAGAACATCGTGCTGCAAAGGGGCATCCAAAAGTTTGGCTTTAATCTAATCCGGCAAGCCTTGATGCCTTAACCAAGCATGTCTTCTAATAACAGTGCCAGTTGTTGCAGCCCTACAAGAAGCTTCCAAAGAATCAAAACCACAATGCAGGGTATATTTACCCACTTGTTCAATAGCATGCAATAAATCCTGTAACTCCTGATTATTCACACCAATAGACACAGCTGACATCTTTTGTTGAAATACAGACAAAAGGTATTGCTGATACGTCAGCATATGAAATTGACAGTTCAAAGCCCTAATAGACAATGTAGCAGAAGTATAAACCTTTTTACCCCATCTCTCCAAAGCCCTGGATTCTCGGTCAAAGGGAAAAGGATTTTCAGCAGAGGCCGCTTTAACACCCTTAGGACCCTGAGAAATTGTTTCCGGATCAGGCGAAAGATTTTTAAAAAGAAATTTATGAGAATCTGGAACCCTATAATACCTATCCGGTTTGGCCAGAGTAGGGGGAAAAAATCAGGAGAGAGAGAGAGAAGCTTCCGAAAAAACATCATCAACAATGTCCAATACAGGGGGAATAGCCAGAGGCTTATGCTGTGGAAGAAGAAGAAAATCCCTAAGCCTTTTCTTGGATTCAGAGAATTCCTGCCCTTCCCAGTGAAAATGCACCCTCATATCATGCAAAGTTTCACCAAAAGAATAATCCTCAGGAGGAGAGGCGGAAGGAAAGGAATCTTCAGCATCAGAATCCTCATAAAGAAGAAAAGAATAATCCTGCTCAAGGAAAGAAGCAGAAGAAACAGAAATTTGGTCTGAAGAATCATAATCGGACTGTAATCTAGACTTCTAGTCAGGAGGGGGATGAGAATCCCTGATCATAGTTAAGAGATCTTCAGCCATCCTAAGCATCTGCCTCTGAGGCCTAGGACCCTGATCAAAAGGCGCCTGTGCTAGCCACTTCACTTTAGCTGGAGCCTTAGATTTTGACTTAGCATGTAAACCCAAATCCACATTTACAGGAAGCTGTGAAGGCCTGAGAACTCCTTCAGAAGCCAGTACTTGCCTACCGGCTCCGGACCCAACTGAGGAAGCAGTATCCGAAGGTCCAGTCCCTGGCAATTCTGAAGACCCCATCAGCTCCACACTGGAGTTGGTACAGGCAATTGGTTCAAAAGAGGCGGATGACAGGGGCTACAAAAGCACCTCACTGACGACCGATGAACCAGCAACTGGCAATAACTGAGTAACATCCTTTGCTGTGGACCTCAGAGGCCTGTCTGCATCCCTGCGCCTCTTACACACCACAGAAGCCGGAAAAGAGTCTGAAGACATGTTATAATTAAACCTTTTTCCAAAATAGTAAAACGCAAAGTTATATCTACGCCTAATAGTACGCTGATTAAATTTAGCACAAAACACACAATTAGCAACGTTGTGGTCAGGACCCAGGCAGGGAATACAGTAATAGTGAAAATCCCTATGAGGTATTTGCTTCCCACAAGAAATACAATTCTTAACTTTTTTCTGACATCTGACTGGAGCAAGAAAAAGACCTCCCCAATGGGATACTTATCTGTAAAAAAACAAAAATCCTGGGATTAGATCCAAAAACAAACAGGAACAGGCCGACCGGCTTCAGCAAACTGCAAAGGGCACCGCGAGGCAAGAAAAGCTGGGGAAATGGCGTCAGCTGAGGTGTTTATACCTTCCGGCGCATTGACGTCAGGATAAATGCGACCTCAGCTGGCGCCCGATCCAGACTTTGGGATTCTGGCCAATCGGGGGCTGCTGCTGGCAGGAAGAACCCTACAGTGATGACTGCAACAGTGAACCACGAAGGACATCATGGTTGTGCCACAAATTTTCTTCTAGAGGCAGTAGACCAAGAGGCATGTGGACTTGTTTTTCTTTATTTATAACATGGCTAATGCAACTGATCACATTTTTACTTTTTTTTCTCTTTTTCATCAGGACAAAGTATTTGGATGCAGTCTTACAAAGTTCATTTCATATTACCTTCAGCACACGTTTACTTGGGTGTATAATACTTGCTGTGAACTGTACTAAACTGTACTGAAAAGTGTTTGAATCTGGCATCAGGCGAATTGGCTTTCTATTTCCACCTTCCAGACTCAATTCCGGAAGAGGGAGTCTATCATCCTGTTAGACTGGCATGACCATACCTCTCAAGTGTACCTCATTACGAGGAATGTACCTCATTTGGGGTCTTCAAAGGTTCATGTTTCTCGAAGTTCCTCAAAGTTCCACATTGAAAGAGTCTGTGTCACATTCAGTGTTAGGAATTTTTTTAAGTGAAATCCATGGTAAATAGAAATCATATTAATTCATTAAAGGATCTTTGTTATAAGTAAAATTAGCATATTTTAACCATCCTGTGACCTTCCTAGTTGAAGTTGTTAGCAAGTCATTAGTATGTGTTTCACATTTTGCCCATTTGTTCCACATTATGAAGGCGAGTGTTCCTCATTTTGGAGATGGAAGGTTGAGAGCTATGGGCATGACTGTCATCATTACAAGAGGGAGGGGTGGTATAATGGTTAAAGGTGTTTTAGGTATAGGGTTTGATTTTCTCATCTTTGAAGGGAAATTGGCTAGGCTTAAAATAGCCTGCAAGAGCAGCTAGCCTAGTATTGTCTATGAACCTGTGAATACGTATTTGGCTGCCTGTAGTACCTTTTTCCTTATTTTGTTGCTGTATATTTTCACAGAAAGGGTGATGGAGTATGTGATAACAACACCAAAATAAGAATAACTTAATGAAAATGTAGCACTGTCATAAGCAAATGTTATTCCGCATGTATCTCCCACTGTATTTCATTGTAGAAGTAATAGATTGTAGTTTTCCATGACACCACAAGGTGGAGCTCCTTTTCAGGAATATAAAAAAACAATTTTGAAAGTGAAAAAAGAGACTGGAAGACTAGCTGTAGGAGGGAAGACTGAGACATGTAGCTGAAGGAAAAAAGGGCCTTGCAGCATGACTGTTTTTTCTTTTCTAGTGCTTTGGGATAGGGAAGTGAAGTAGCAGATTGCGTCTGTCTCTTGCTGAAGTCCTGGATGATGGTATTTTGTGAATCAGGGGAGAAGCCTGAAACCAGTAGTTCCACGCCTTCTATGATTCAGCAAGAAAAGGAGTTCCCTTGGGCCTAGTACCGAGAGGCCATAGATGATTACCAAAGTTCTGGTAGGTGATTTTCTACTTTTCTCATCAGAGGAACCACAGTGCTTGGTCACTAGGATATTCTCGATGGAGTGGTGAGAGGCTCTGGCCGTCATTTTATATTTTTATAAGATTGTGGTTTCCCCCTCCTAAATGCTTTGTGGATTGCAAATAACTGGGATCCATATGAGCTCCAACTTGGGCCCCATCATGCCGGCAGCAAGATTGTAAGTAGTCACTGGCCAGTGAACAGGGTATAATAGAGTGTTTCATAGTGGGTCTGTTTAGAATTATCCAAGGGGGTAGAGGGTGTTACTACTGCTAAATGACATTGCATTATCTCATATTTGTATTGTGGCACTATAAAGCTTTATTGTTCAATGATAACGCATTTTGCCATGTTAGTACTGTTGCCTTAAGAATTTATCCAATGTTGTAAATCTTTGTTTATTCATTACTGATAGGACCTCGGTTCCATCCTCGGAACCGATACGGCCGTTTCCCAGCTCGCATAAGCCAAAAACTCTAGGCTAAGAACCTACCCACAATGTCCCTCTCCTAGTTACTCCAGATCTTGTTTGCCATGTTCCTAGTCAGACGTGTTAGCCATCTCTCTCAAAGCTAAGTGGATATTTGTTAATTTTATGACAGTTTTTCTTCAAAATTACTAATTTTTTAGTCAAGTTAGCCTTTTCTCACTGTCGCCTATAACCTAAACCTATTTCCTACCCTTTTCCTTTGTAATTTAATTTTTTATCTTTTTTTTGGTACTGTTTCTCTCTCCTGTCTTTGACAGGCCTTCCCTTTTTACTAGTGGTATTCTTTAAAATAACATTTATTTATTTATTTTACATTTGTTTACCGGGATAGTCCGACTGGATACATGTCCATTTTCAGTGGAGACCCGGGGAGAAAAGCTCCACATAGACAAACTTACATAGATTACACAGAAGTTAGCAAACAGTTATAAAAACAACGTGATAGTATACAATGGGTTAGTAGTGTTCCCTAGTAGGGACTCACAATTCTCATGGACAGACAATTAAAAGTAAGAGACATCAGATTGGAAGTAGAGTTTGCTGATGTAGTTACAAGTTATGATAACTGTAGAATATGCTTTTAGTTTATAACTTAATCAGGGTTGGTACATGGGCATAGCCAATTCACTTTGAGATACTGTTTGAGGTTTTTTTTTTTGAAGAGACTTTTGGAGGATTGTAGGGTTATATAGCTTGGCAACGAATTCCAGGTTTTGCCAATGAAGTTGGCAAAAAGGGATTCACCAGCAGAGTTATTATCTTTGTGGGTTTGGACCAGTAGTTTATCGGCTGACCGTAGGGATCTTAGTTTGCTATATACCTTAATAATATTTTTTAAGTGAGGGGGTATCTCAGGGTGGTACAAAATTTTGTGCACTATTAAAAGTTGATTGAATTAAATTAAGCTGGGCAGTTCTAGCCACTCTAGTTATTTAAGGTTCTGGCAGTGGTGAGTTCTATAGGTGGAGCCAGTGGCAAATCTGGCAATATGATTGTAGTTATGGGACAGCTTACCTAGTTCGGATTTGTTGAGGTTTGAGAGTACAGGCGAGGCATATAAAAGAGTAGAGAGTAGATGTGATCGGACGATTGCACTCCTAGCCAATGGGGTTAAAAATGTCTTCTTTCTATACAATGATCCAAACTTCTTATTGATGGTCTGTATGGTTTTGTTGACCTGTAGGTCAAATTTGAGATTATTGTCTATGATAACCCTAGCAGTTTGGTGTGATTATCTGGGGAAATAGTGGTACCATTGTTAGATGTGACAGAGAATGAAAGCGTGGTGGATCTACTAGTGGGAGAGAAGAGTAGAAGTTTAGTTTTATTGGGGTTCAGAAGTAGGCGTTGGTTGGTGAACCAGTTCTCGATGGTGTTAAATGTATTTTGGGTTAAGATTTGCAAGTCAGATGGGGAGGTGGCTGAGCAGATGAGAGTGGAATCATCTGCGTATTGAATGCAGGTGGCTTTAGGGATAGCAGTGTGGAGGTTGTTGATAAAAATAGAGAAAAGTAGTGGACCTAGTATGGACCCTTGAGAGACACCAAGTGTGAGAGGTAACTGGCTGGAGAGTTTGCCCTGCCATAGTACCACCTGCTGTTTACCACTCGGGTAGGACTGGAACCACTGGATAGCAGGCTTGTTGAGGGAAGTAGATTTTAGTGAAAGAATGAGAAGTTCATGGTTGACCATGTCAAAGGCTTTTGATATGTCAAGAAAGAGGGCAGAAGTTAGCCTGTTGTCATTCCTGTTTTGGTTTATGGCAGTAGTAAAGGAAAGGAGGGCTGAGGTGGTGCTGTGGTATGGCCTGAAACCATGCTGGCAGTCAGATAGTAAGTTATTCTGTGAAAGGTATTGCATTAGTTGCTTGTGTACACATTTCTCCATTATTTTGGCTAGTGGGGAAAGAATGGCAGTGGGTCTATAGTTGGATATGTCTGAGGAGCTACCACCTTTATGGAGTGGGGTGACGTGAGATACTTTCCAGAGGGAGAGGATAGCATTTTCAGATAAGGTTCTGTTGATGAGGATAGATATGGGATATGCAATGGCATCTGCAGCTATTTGTAGGTACTCTGCAGGGAGGAGGACAGCAGCGAGGGTGGTAGGTTTTAGTTTTTTTAGAAGTGTTTTGATAAAACTAGTGGATATTGGTTGGAAGCTAAATTCCAGATGATTATTAGGTAGATTAGGCGTGTGGTTTAAGTAAGAGGGGGTTAGTTGATTTGCTAGGGATTGGATTGTTTCAGTGAAAAAGTTATTAAAGACGCTAGCTATGGTTTCTGGAGAACTATGGGTGTAGTTAGCCAGGGTTGGGGTGGTGGAGTGACCTGGACAAAGTAGTTGATTTAAGCCTGCCCAGAACTTTTGAGGGTTGTTGTGGTGTTTTTGTAGGAGATTTTGGTAGAAGCTTTTTTTATCCAGTAAAATAGATTTTTTTGTATCATTCCTGAGTTGACGATATTTTATATGTTCAAGTGGGACTTTGGTTGTTCTCCAGCTGGCCCAGGCTCTGTTTCTAGTTTTGATTTTAGCTTTGGTATCTTTTGTGAGCCATGGTGCTGTATTTGATCTAGTTTTTATTGTATGTGCTGGAGCATGGGAATCAAGGATACTTGTATTTTCTCCCTTTTTTTTCTGTAGGATAGCATTTTTACCTTACCATGTCAGACAAAGCTAAGTTGGGATTTAAACGGTGTGACAAGTGTGGACGTAAGATGCCTAACTCAGATGCACAAGTCCATTGTGTCTACTGTTTGGGTGTAGATCATATTAACGCTGACTGTGACATTTGTGCTAGTTTTAGTAATCGGACACTAGCAAAACGTAAGAATAAACTTATTTTAAAAGGTTTACTCAAGACACCTTTCTCAGAGGCTCTATCTGGGTCGGAGGTCTCACCCCCCCCCCCAAGACCATAAAACATAAGGAAAAAACTGAGTCACTCGGTTTCTGCATCTCTGTCAGTTACGAAACCGAGTTGGCTCCGTGCTTCGGCACAGACCTCTTCGGCACCAGGCTCTGTGTCCTCTCCCTCAGTGCCGACCATGATATTCACTCCTATTTTGGTTCCAACCACGGCACCACTGACTTTGGTTCCGTCCTTGGTTCCCACATCGGCTTCCATGATTGTACATGCCTCGGAACCATCCCCAACCACAGTGTCTACAGTTTCTTTGGCTCCATGGGCTGCGATGACTGTACATGCCTCGGCAGCAATCTTTGGCCATGGTGCCGACAGTTTCTTCAGCTCCATCGGCTCCAAACTCGAATACCTGCCAAGGACAAGATATTCTCCAACTTATGACCCTATTTTGGGGCAGACCAGAACTTAGACTCTTTCTCTATGCCTATGCAAAAGATCCTACAATACCTGATGTCTCTTTTACATGCAGGAGCCTCAGCTTCAATGATCACTGTACATTTAGCAGCTATCGTCAATTTTCATAATGGTCTTGATAATTCGTCAGTTATGTCACACCGCCTATGCAAGACCTTTTTGAAGGGAGTATTACATGTTAAACTTCCGGTCAAGCCTCCCTTAGAACTCTTGGATGTGACTCTGGTGCTTCAGTCTCTCACAGGTTCTCCCTTCAAGCCCTTTGATTCATGTGACTTGAAATTTTTGTCAAGGAAAGCCATACTTCTAGTAGCACTCACCTCAGCGAGAAGAGTATCTGACCTGCAGACCTTGAGTGTCAAGAGTCCTTACTTGATCTTCCACACGGATAGGGTGTCCCTTCGTACTGACCCTTCTTTCTTGCCCAAGGTCATTTCTGGCTTTTCCATTAACCAATCTATTGACCTGCTGTTTTTTTTTCCCAAGGCATTCTAATAGAGGGGAGTAGCTTTGTTGTTATTTGGACAGGACTAAATCTTTCTGGAAAACAGACCATTTGTTTGTGGCCTTTGCAGGAACCAGATTGGGTAAACCTGTTTCCAAAGTGACTTTATCCTCTTGGCTAAGAAACCTCATTACTTTTATCTACCAACAGAATAAGCTATCCTTACCTTCCAGAATAAAGGCTCATTCTACCAGATCTATGGCTACTTCTCTAGCTTTTCATTCCACAGCCTCTATGGATGAAATATGCGCAGCAGCCACTTGGGCAAGACCTCATACCTTTATATCATTACAAATTGGATTTGGCCTCCAGGGGATGAGCATTTTTTGGTTCTATGGTACTCAGGAATATACTTCCTTAGGGCTACCAAGGACTCAAGTAGTTGGGGACTCAGTCCTATCTGTAATGAATAAACAAAGATTTACAACATCAGATAAAGAAGTTATGTCTTTTCATAATGTTCCATCTATGTTGTAGATCTTTGTTCATTCAATACTTCCCGCCCTCCTTCCTCCTGCCTGGACTCCTGGTGGACTTTAGGAACTCCTGGTTAGGGTATTTCCTCAGACAGAGCCTCCTACTATTTTTTCTATTACTACATATTTTATCTAGGGCAGACAAACTTGATCTGGAGTAACTAGGAGAGGGGCATTGTGGGTAGATTCTTAGCTGAGAGTTTTTGACTTGCACGAGCTGGGAAATGGCCGTATATCTGTAATGAATGTACAAAGATCTATAACACAGATGGAATGTTATGGTAAGACATAACTTCTTTTTAATGCTCAATGACATTGTATTATTTTCCCATGTTTGTATTGCTGCATTATAAAGCTTTACTGCTTATTGATATTGCCTTCTTTGTGCATGTTTGATTGTCAAGACCTTCTTCTGTTGAGTTCTGGGGAAGAGGGTGAATGTATGTTTTCATTGCATGCATATCTCACCTTGCCTTATTGCTAACTGGTGCACTGTTGAAATAAGTTGTTTATGGTTGTGCTATTGCTTTTTTTGTAAACTAGATATATCACCTAGAATAAAATCTGTACCTCTTGCCACCTTGATGTGTTGGGTCTAATAGGGGTGTCACCAGTCAGGTAGGAAGGAACCCATATCTCTTCAGCTACACCTGTGGGTGTGCTACATGCACAAAAGAAAAAAGTATGATTGTTAAGTAGATCTCTAGTTTATCTGGAAGGCAGGAACATGGGCATCAGGCAGTCCTTACTGGTTAGTAGAGTCTGTGTGTTCACTATTTCTCCTCTGAACCATTGGACATTGTCTTGAATAGTTTTGTTGTGGTGGGAGCACATGTATCTTTTACTATGGTATGTACCAACTTATATGTATTGTAGGTAGGTGTGTTTGTCTTTACTGCAAAAAGTTTTAGATATATCAAAATGTTCAGCACTATTTTGTGTGTGTGTGTGCATGCACACGCAAATGTTTGCTGGTTAGGGTTGGAATAAGGGCTAGTGCAGAGTATACATTTAGTGTGGTGTGTGTTTGTTTGTGTTAATTTGGGAGTTTGTGTGAGTATTGCTGGGTTAGGGTTACACTAAAAGCTAAAGTATGGGATGTATTCAGTGGTGTGTGTGTTTGTATGGTGATTTGTGTGATGTCTGTGTGTTTTGTGTAGTGGTAATCTTACAGATGAGGCTTGTCAGACTTATTGGTCTGTAATTAACTGGATCATTTGTTGCAGGGGAATGACTGTTGCTGTTCTCAGCTTGTCCGGCACATAGCCTATTTGAGGTTGATATTGACTAATCTGTGCTGGGGGGGTTGACAGGTCCTGGTTCAAGCTAGACAGTAGGCCTCCAGTTATGTTATCGGGCCCTCGCTGAGTGTTTTGGCCATGGATAGCGGACTTGTTCTTGAGACATTTGGGGAGGTATAGATGCAGATATGTTATCTGGGAATATTGGGGGTGAAGTTTTTTGCTAATGTTATCTGCTAGTAGATTGAGTAAGTCCTCTGGGTCTGAGTAGGTGATATAATTTACTATTAGCTTTGTGCATTACTGGGCATTGTTTTTGAGGTTTCTAACATAGTTAACAAGGGCTTTGTGGTTCTTTAGCTATTGTGGCCATTTTTACCTAATATCTAGCTTTGGTTGATTTGATCAGAGTCCCCTGCTAAGTTTTTGTTTTATATATAATGAGTTTCTTTTTTGCTTGTTGTAGAGCCCATTTATGTTTGGGTTCCACCACAGGGGTTTATTTTTAAATTTGCATTATATTTACTTTGGCAGGAGACATATGCTTCTAGGCAGCTATTTGCATGAGTGCACAATTTGACAGTATAGGGTTCAGCATAGGCAATGGGATCATCAGGTTATGGAATATATTCTGTTTAACCAGGTAATCACTCAGTTTAAGTAGATTGACCTTAGCATTATCTATGAACACTGAGTTATTGGAAGGTGCATCCTCTTTCAGTGTTATAGTATGTGTCACTGAATTATGGTCAGATTTGACTAGGGAGGAAGTTACATCTGGTATGGAACAGAGCTGCCCCATTATGATAATCATCAAGTTCAGGATTTTGTTGCCCCTAGCTGGGGTGTAGAGTAACTGGTCCAGAGGCTTTGTGTTAATGAAGTCTGGAAATGTCTAGGTATACATGCTAGGGGATGTAGAAGTATCTCAATTTATAGAGAAGTAGTTGACGTCTTGGAAGAATGATGTTTGGCTTGATACAAAGGGACTCCATACCTGTCAGGTAGGGGTTATGGCCAGAGGGCAACTAGAGAAGATTCTACAGTTGACTATAATGTGATATATGGTTTTATTAATGGTAAGTTGGCTGTGAAGGTGTTCTAGGTCATTATTCTGTCTAACAAGTCTGGAGGTGGCACTTTGTTTAATTGAATATAGAGGTGTTCCCTCCCTTAGTGTCTTGAACTAGTGCAGTGGACCTGAATGCATGTTAAATACTGAAGCCTTGCACTGATGGGGTTCTCACTATGGGACGTTGTGTTCTTGAGGGACAGTAAACAACTTGCATCCAAGTATGAAAGATTTTAATCACTAAGGTTCATAGGTTCATAGGCATTTACTAGGCTAATAACCACAATGACCTTTTTAAGCTTAGCCATGCATCCCAAATCTCTGACAAGTTCTGATACCTTGATGAGTATAAGCATGGGCCTGGGAGATTAGCCATTTACTGTTTGTCTGTGTCCATTAGAGATATAGGTGCCAGACTAGGGATGAATTTCCGGTTTCCCGTCTAATTGTCCAAGTTGCACTTGAATTGGGTTAGAGAATAAGTCTGCTTCACATGGATGGGGAGCCTGTTCCATAGATGAGGTAGTCTCTGGGATGCATATCTATCTCTCCAGCAGGTCCTATTTATATCACAGGCAAGGTTTAAGTCTTTAGAACTGGTAATTCTGGTGCTGTTTGTTTTGTGGATATGCAGGAGGTCCATCAGAGTGGGGTCTGACAATGCCCTGTGTGCTAGGCATAGAGCTCTCCTCAAAAGCCTGTAGGAGACAGAGTACAGGGATAGGGCCTTGAGGTGGTCTGCACAGGGCATATTACTTACACCCTGTATTCTTTTAGTGAGGTACCTCTGTAGACATTCTAATTGTTGGATATGCCTGTTTAGGCACATACCAAACGAGGCATTGTACTCAATAGGTCTGATGAATGCCGAATACAGTGGAATAATAACTTCCTTGGACTTAGATGCCATACCTTTGTTTATAAGTTGTAAAAGTTTATTTATGGATGTCCAGAAGAGTTTCTGGTTGTTTTGAAGATTATTTTGGAGAATGTTATAGTGGGTTTGCTTGCCATGTTTTATTAGGTATTTTGTCCTCTTCTTTAGGTACCTAAAAATTGTAAGTATTTTGTGTTCTATTTTTGTGGCAGTCTTTCCAGACATCGTCACACTGTAGCATTAATTTCTTAGATTCTTTTGTTAACCATTGTGCAGTATTGGATTTGACCATTTTGGTACATGCAAGGCTATTGAGAATTGTTAGGAATATCTCTTTGAATTGTGTGATACCAGTCTCGTTGAAGTGTATGAAAGCAGAGTCTAAAAGATAGATGTTATGCATAGATTTTAGTATTTTTCCAGTTATATTCTGATAATGTTTTGATAAAAGTGTCTTTTGTCAAAGTTGTTTCAGTAGGTAAATGGTCACTTAGTCTGACTGGAAGTCTACCAGTTGTCCTAATGTTTTTTGGGGTCTATTAAAGAATCCACTCAAAGTTTGATTGCTTAATAGTCCTTTTGTGGACTCTAGTAACAGATGTAACTATAAAGCCACATAGATTTATGGAATTAAATGGGGTGTTGCTATGGTTAAGCTGCCAGTGTATATGTAAGTCTCTAGTATTGTTGCTTCATGTTGAATATGGTGGAATACCCAATATAGGATATTTTTTACTGTGGTAATGTTTTTTCCTGTTGGGTTATATATGGCAGCTAAAATAACACATTACTAATTATGGGTGCAGCTGCTACATCAGCATTAGTACAGTGCTATCTTTGTTATCAAGTAACCACAACAAAGGTCAAACCCAAGCTGCATATCAAAGATTGGTTTTAATCAGGAAACTAAAGCATTATGAGGGTTGTCAGTTTGAATATAGTTTTTACTCTTCATGGAGGTGCAGTTTTTTTTTTCAATAATAAATCTTTATTATTTTCCGATTGTTAATACGATAATACACAAAGCAAAAAAAAAAGGAAAACAGTATCTAATATATATACATTATATACATGAATGCTTCCAACAGTTAAATAAGATCATTATACATTGAAATAAAATTCTGGAAAAGAGTATTAAAAGATCTGGTATCAATATACTTTCTTATGATCTTTGATTAATAATTTATGTGCTAGAATATGTTTTATCAATTTGTAGCTATATAAAGCTTCATTAATAAGAAAATATTTATAAGTATTTTAAATTGTGTTCAGGTTTCAAACATTGTAGTTGCAGTTTTAGTACAGTTGAGATGTATGTGAGCATCACTGTCCACAGGATTGTTGACCCGTTATATCTGTTAATGACAGTACTTGGGTTACTGCTTCTCTTTGTACCAACAGCAGCACAAGACATATGTTGTGTTCTGCAAAAACCTTGCCTTATAGTCATAGGTCAGGCATGAGGTATCACCATGGTTTTATAACGAGATTTATTTTCGGATGTGCATCTGACTGTATATTGCTGTCTTTTTACACATGCTGTCAAAACATGATCTCTCCACATCCCCACACAACACTTTGATACCACAGGTGAACTTTTCAGACTGTGCCCCCCTTTACAAATTCTTGTATCTACCACTGGTAATTTTAAAGATCTAAGGAACACCTACTCAGATATGAAGTCTAAACAAACTGGGAGGCAGTGTAGAAGATATTCACTTTTGTTGTGTTACAAATTTATGAATAACGTGAAGACTCAAGGAACAGCAAATTATAGCCAGCTGTCTTCTGCCTGGCTTTGAGATAATGTCTTAATGTCGCCTTGTGCTTTAAGTGTTAAGGGCATCCAGTCTTCTGCGTGTATTTTAGCCTGCATAGTAACTAGTCTGAAGACAAGTGTTTCAGTGTCCTAGTTTGTAAGCAGTAGCCTTATAGTCTGTAAACCCTCCTCCACTGACATCCTGCTGGTCAGCTTTTACTCTCTACTTCCTAACAGACACCGACATTTACTCATACTGATCTTACTCAAACTGTTTCTTTCTCTTATATTTTATTCACTTTTTCTAAAGTTGCTATACCCATTATTTATATCCTCCTGTCTTTCTTTAGTGAAACTGTATGCCTTCAAGAAAGTAATCCTTGGTCTGTCACCCCCCCGCCCACTTCCTTTCTTATTTCTTCTTGCCCAAGACAGTTATTAAACTACTTTCAGCTATGAGCTTTATTTCTGCACAGTCAACATTGACTCAATGCATTCAACTGTCTCTTTAGTGTGTTTTTATTTTGGTATAACAGTGTCCCTGCAAGCAAATAGATATGTATCTAACAGTGAAGTCTGCAGTTTGAACACCAGTCTGTGGGCTATATTTTTATGCAAATTATAAGTATAAAGGCAGCTTTAAACAAAGAAATGTCTACTATAATAGCTCCATTGTCTTAGACCACAGCAGTCCCATTGTTACTTTCCCCTTTAACTGTGCTCAATTAATTGTTTTTAGTACTCCACTGTTTCCCCTTCTTTAAGTTTATTTCTCTTCTTTTGTAACCAGTGAGTTCAGAGCCAGCAATTTTCCAGAGCTCCACTGCTGTATTCTGGCTTACTCTTTCTCATTGTTTTGCTGATCTGTGGGGGTTGGAGTGGCCTTTGGACTTTGCATTTCAGTGTCTGTAGAAACCTCCTTACATTATACAGTTGTTCAAGCAGGCAAGTGCAATTTTTTACTGTTATCACCATTAGTCAGGTCAAGGTGGTATTGGACTAACTCTCTTCCTAACATTGTGTCTTAGAGCAACAAAATCAAAACTTTCATCTACTAGCTCAGAGGCCTTTTAAACTGCATTGTTCTTTTTACTTATCTCTCTCAGCAGATTTGTGGCTGTTTAAGTTAAGTCACTAATTGTTTTTTCTCTATCTCTTTGCCAAGTTTTCAACCCACGTCATTCACACTAACTAATGCTCGTGCCTATTCCACTCCCCTATCCTACCCTCAATTCCCACCCACCCCCTCTTACTCTGCATTTATTCTTTCATAGCAATACCTATATATTCCTCAAACCTATACCATCAGTTCCATTCAGAAGAAAACAATCACTAGAATTGCTTCCAATAGTAACACTCACTTTTTTACCACCCAAGACTCTCTCTCAAACTGTTTTCATACTTGCACCCTATAACTATCAAATTACATCTCTACAACCAACCCAGTATATTTTTCTAGTCCTAATTTACAACAAAGATACAATCTAAGTTAAATAAGATGCTCTTAATTCAGATAATTTCACTATTCCTCCTCACCCTACTAGCCTTCATCATCAATTATCAAATTCACCTCCTTCAAATACTTAGGACTTCAACCAGTTCTCACAAAGAATATGAACACCTACTCAGCCTGTTTTCTCCATAATACCCTATCTCTACAAACAAATCATATATGATTTATTTATCTATCAATATCTCAAAACAAAGTATCCAAATTTATGATCAAATACCAAATCAAGACCAAAATATAACTTGCCACACTCTTCCCTGTATAAATATAAAAAAAAAATAGCAGAGATATTTACTCCAACCTAGGTCCCACTGTCCATAAAACCATCACTTCCAACCCCAAAATAAACCAGTCACCTAATACATCTCAATAAAAACAGAACACAAACTCATCTTTCTAAATATGAACCTAAGAAGTGTGATAAAATCCATGACATACATGCCTATCTTGCCACATATACTCGTGATGTAGTCATATCTACTAAAACCTGGTTAAAAAAAGAAATAAAGGATAATGAGATCACCCCCCCTCCCGATACAATATGCTCAGGCGTGACAGACAAAACAAATGTGCTGGTGGTGTAGCAATCATCTTTTAAAATTCCATAACCATCACTTTACTTCCACAGGAAATATCCACATTTAACAATGCTGAACTACTAACAAAGCTCCTAAAAATCAGCAATAGGAAAACTATTTGTTTAACAGCAATTTATATACCACCAGGGAACAACACTGACACTTTTGAAAGCATCCTGTATTGATATCCCAACACATTAACCATGAAACTATAACACTTGGAGACTTAAATGTAGACTGTCAGCTCATAAATTCCACTAACCCCACTAAATCCATAAACTTATACAACCTCAGACAATTAATAACCACACCTACTAGAATCAATAAAACTTCAGGGAGACACTCAACATTAGACTGGATTCGTACAAACAAACCAGACAAACTGGCAATAGTAGGCTGCCTCTCAGCGTACGTGACCACATATCGACATATGTTGTTATAGCTCACTGTAACATAGATAAACATATTATCTATGGTCAAATACAAAATACAACCAATCTCAGCAAATATATTTTCAACGAAACACTAAAACAATATAACCGGAATGTACTTAGAACAATGCCACTAGATATTGCTGCAGAACACTTTAGTAACATATTCTTAGAGATCTTAAATAATCTAGCACCACTACATAATAAACGTATAAAGTCCAAACTGCACTATGGCTGACAAAAAAAAAAAATAATGACAAAAAGGAATAAAGCCTGTAAAAGCTGTAAAAAATATGTGACTGATGCAATACCGAACCTCAAATAACCTGCTGTCAGAAACATAACATGGCTTTAGAACCCCAGGACAGCACCACTACTGCTCTAGTCATACCTCTCAACTGTCCCTGATTTTGACTGAAATTTTACGTCTGTCCCGCTTAGCCCCTCCTAAAACTTGTGACTTTTGGAGGAAAAGTGGTGTATTCCACTTAACAAATAATGCCAATAATTAAGAGTTATAGGTTCAAAGGTTGGTGCTAGGCTATCGGCCCTAGGGCCTATAAAAGCCTAGCCATAACAATTCCCTGGATATTTCTCCTCGATATTTATTTCTCTGGACCCCTGTCTAGCGGGGTGACTGACATGATCCCCGGGGTGAATTTCCTATCTCCCATCCAATCATCAAGGTTCCTTTTGAAGAGGGCCAATGAGGCGCTGTGCTTGACATGTATGGGCAGTCTGTTCCAGAGTATGGGGAGTCTCTGGGTCAGGAACCTATCCCTCCAGCATGTTTTGTTCATTGTGATGACAATGTTTAGATCCCTGGAGCATGTGGCTCTGAGGGATTGGGATTTCTTTGTGGAGCATGTCCAGCAGCTCAGGGTCTGACATGGCCTTGTATGTTAAGCAGAGATCGCCTCTGAGTAGACGATATGCCACAGAGTATAGCTGGAGTTTTTTTAGACGGTCAGCATATGGCATCTGCTTTAGGCCTTTGATTCTTTTGGTGAGGTATTTCTGTGGCCTTTCCAGCTGTTGCAGATGTCTTGTGAGGTACATACCAAATGAGGTATTATACTTTATAATGGGTCTAATGAGGGATGAGTACAGTGGGACAATGACCTCCTTTTTTCTGGATGAAAAGCCCTCAGTGATGAGGTGTGCCACATAGAAGGATTTCCTGACTATTGTGGTAACGTGGTTTTGAAAGTGAGACCACTGTCCACCTGTGTCCCTAAGTCTCTCATCACACTTTCGATATTTAGTGTCCTGCCACCTATGTGGTAATTCATGGGTACATGTTTTTTTCCAAAGGGGATAACTATACATTTCTTGGCATTAAGCTTGAGCCCATGGCTCTGGCACTGGGCATCTGTTTCTGTAAGGCCCTTTTGTAGAATATCCACATCATTTGGGAATTCAATAATGGCTCCCAGTTTGCAGTCATCTGTGAACTTTGTTAGCCAGAGTCCCTTAGTGTTGGCCTGTACTTCTGAGAATTAGATGCCAAACAAGAGGGGTCCCAGGACTGTACCCTGAGGTACTCCACATGTCACTTGTCTGGAGCTGGATTTGGAGTCGGCTACTTTTACAGTCTGGGTTCGGTCAGTAAGCCAGTTGACAACCCATCGAGTGACGTAGGGATTTATGCCCAGCTTAGTAAGTTTATCTATGATTCCAGAATGGGGAATGGTGTCAAAGGCCTTGGCGAGGTCCAGATAGGCTGTGTGGACTGCCTTACCCTCGTCCAGAGCTCTGGAGACTGATTTGAAGAAGTCAGTCAGATTCAGGAGACAAGATTGGCCCTTCACAAACCCAAACTGGGTGGGGTCCAGTGTTTGAAGGTTGCCAATGTGTTTGTTTATAAGTAATAGACTTCTTTTACTTCAAAAAATGTATATTAATTCATATTCTCTTACACTGCCAATGTCTTAAGTTAATAGTACTAATGTGTCCCTGATTGTCCCTGATTTTTTGCTAGATTTGTCTCTCATTCTGTTGAAATTTGTCCCTGATTGGTCGAGAGCTATGGCTCTACTATATTTTATCAATATAATAAACCAACACAGAAACAATGGTCTGCTTGTGTCCACCATGTTCTTAGACCTGTCAACGGCATTTGATACTGTCTTGCACCAGCAACTGCTCGTTCAGCTGTCCTCACTAGGACTTTCACAGTACTCCTTATTGTGATTTCTTAGTTATCTATCCTGAAGGCAACAAGCCATTCACTGGCAACAAACCTACTTATTCTTTCAACCAGTTACAACAGGTGTCCCTCAGGGCTCTATCCTTTGTCCTCTCCTGTTTAATATATTTATTAATGACCGCCATACCTGCACTCACCATGCTAGTTTAGTTTAGTATACAGACAGATCAACATTAATATGTGTGGCCTCAACAGTAAATAAGCTCCAAGACATTACCCAAAAATCCTTTTAGTGTAGAAACCTGGCTTAATGAATCAAACCTCCAACTCAACCCCCAGAAAACAAAGTTAATGCTTTTTACCTGAAAAAGCTGACAAAATCGAAAGCAATTTTTTTACCATAAAGTCAACAAATAATACTGTCATTGATACTCTAACTCACAGTAAACATCTAGGCATTATAATAGATGGCAGTCTAAAAAAATGGCAAGCATATACTGCACACCATTAAATCCACACATTAAAAACTAGACTGCCTTTATAGAATCAATGGATTCCTTACAGATACCGCAAGAAAAATTCTAGCCACCACCTTCTTATTGCCAATTCTCTTATAATACTACTCCTATCCTAACAAACTTAAACAATACTCAAAGAAATAAACTTGCCTCCTGCTGCAATAAAATACCTAAATTTGCCACTAATCTCCCTCATAGGACCCACCAGTGTAATAGCTTAAAGCAATTAAACTGTCTTGAACTACACAACTACCCAACATATTTTACAACTAACTACAGCACACAACCTCATTTATCACCCAGAAAAATGCCCTGCACTGCATAACATATTATTGACCTTCTGTCCAGCAAGGGACCTCCTCTCAAGTAACAAATTCTTATTACTTCCAAATAAGTCAAATCATGTTGCAGGAGACTCATGCTACTCCCAATACATTGCTAAACTCCTTAATAGTATTCCCACACAAATATAACTCTCCAACAAACTCAGCAGTTTTAAATCACTGCTTAAACAACATGTTAACCAGTCCTGGACCTGCACATGCTCATCTCAAGGTTGTGACTTTGTGTTCACCATAAAATACTTTCTAAATTCTTCCCTTAAACAGAATACACTCAACCTCTCACTGAAATGACAAAACAATTTTTATATATAACTTCTGCCTATACAATCCATGAAATTGCACATAGGCTTTCTCTTCAGTAACTTCCACCTCTGTAAAATCTTAGAATGTATAAATGTAACAGCTGTTTGTGTATAAATGCAAATAGAAATGTAACTACTCTGAGTTTAACTGGAACTTAGTATAATGCAGTGTAAGCAAATGGAGGTTTTCTCCTCGGATTCTGAAAATGGGTATTACCCAGTCAGACCTTTCGGTAAACAAAGACAAATACATAAATTACTCTAAGAAAAGACAACTGGGTAAAGTCAGCATAGACTTAAGATCACTTGTATGCGTGGGGATGGAAGCTGATAAGGTAGTTAGGTCAAACCAGGGGCATAACATACACCTGACCATCCATTATTTTAAATACTGTAAATTGTTTAGACAGATATATTAGAAGTTGTATGTCTGCCATGGTTTGGGGTTATATTCACATTTCTCCCAGACAGAGCTGGATCAAGCACTAGGCGACCTAGGCAGCTACCTAAAGCCTTGTGCTGGCTTGGGGACCTGGTCATACAACATTTAAAAAAAAAAAAGGTACTTGCATATTATTGCAACCGGGTTCATAAGATAAAGAGTGGTTGTTTTCCAAGCCCTTCTTGTACCGCAAAATGTTGTCAACGTCTCTTATGAAGTGTGTGTTTCAGTGAAGTGTGTGGTGGTTTTGATTGTAGGTTAATAACATGTGAAATTTGTCCTGTCGAGATGAGTCTGTGGGATTTGCCCAGTACTGAAAAAGATGCTGTTAAATTCTTTCAGCGGTACAGTATTCCGCCCGATACTTGAGAATGCAATTCTGGCCATCCAATGAAGTTATATTTTGGGAAACAAATTTTTTGGAAATGTAATGTGGAGAAATGTTATCAGCATCTCGGAATATGTAGTGAGGAATGGTTTGAAGGAAGTCGACTTAGTTTTACTACAGCCTTACATTTTATTTACTACTGGTGTAAAGAATTGACTTCCATACAGTTCTGTTTTGAACAACTAGATGTCAGATAAAACAGTGATTGATTGGAACAATTATTTATGAGACATTTGTGTACTTCAAATGGAAAGAGAAGAGAAAATAAAAATAGGTGGTCCGGGACATATTGTAGAAACTGATGAAAGTCTAGTCACAAAAAGGAAAATAAATGCTGGATGTGTACTGTCCCAGCAATGAATATTCAGAGGTATATGCAAGGAGTCCAAGGAAATGTTTCTGGTAACTGTGCCAGACAGAAGTGCTTCAACTTTATTTCTGAAAATAAATGAGTATATTAAAGAGGGAAGCACAATTTATTCCGACTCCTGGAGAGCTTGTAAAACTAAGGAACTGGAAGACACTGGTTTCAGACATGAGAAAGTTAATCATAAATATAACTTTGTGGACCCTGACACTGGTGTCCATACTCAAGGTGTTGAACGCATGTGGTGTTCAGTTAAATGGAGGAATAAAAAACAGAGAGGAACAGCTCGTCACCATTTATATTCCTACTTAGCAGAATACATCTGGCGTGAGACTCAAATTGCCCAGAAAAGGACTGCTTTGAAAGTACTATGACAATGACAGCTGTCAACTTTCCACCACAAGCTAATAAAACACCAACTAATGACTCATTCACTGCACCACAGTAGTAAAGAAAAGAATGACTCCAAAAGTGGTTATAAAACCAACACTTGTCTCCTTTTCAACACACTCCAACTTACTACAGTTACTTTCAGTGTTTCTTACATTTCAGCTGTAATCCTTCATTTGTTGATATGTAAATACATTCAGCAAAGTAAACATTGCTGAAAATATACCTTTTTGTCTATGTGGTCTGTTGGTATATGTCATTTTGATGAACAATGACTTATTTTCTATTGTAGCAGTAAGGACATTTTTGTAGTAGCAGCCATTTTAATTTTATTTCACATTAACTTATGTCGGTAAAGGACGCTAAACAGGAAGAGGAATTTTGCCGTTATTCCTGTTCCTGCTGCCTAACCACTGTGATAGAATAGTAGTTAGGAGTTTAAACACCCCTTTTCACTATTACATACACTTGTTTCCTGAGAACAGTGAGAATTATGCCTCCTTAAAAATCTGGTTGCCATAATACATAAGTACCAAAATAAAAAAAAGAGAGAGAGGAAAGTTTTCCTACAACATTAAATAATTAAAAAAAAACACTGCTGCTTTCCTGCTCTGCGTCTGAATGCCGAACAAATATTCCTGTTTTAAGACTTCCTGCTTGGTGTGCAACAGTTCCATTCACTGGCAGATGCTTTCAGCTGTTCAGCCAATGAGACTGAAGCTGACACACACACACACACACACACACACACACACACACACACACACACACACACACACACAGCAAATGAGAAACTTAATGGCACACAATTTAATTTCACAGCAGAATGGGCAGGCACTTGTATTTAATGCAAAATCATTTGTGCAGCATCATGAATTTTTTTTTTTTTTTTTGCAGTAGTAAGAACATTTTGCTTTGCTAATGGTGTGCTGTGGGAGAGGAACTTTGTGAACAGAGGAAATTACTTGTCTTTTGTTGCTTTGCTAACTGTGATTTAGGAACTGAGTCATCTTTTACTGATAATCTAGCAAATTTTAAAATCAGCAGTATTAAACTAATATTCAAAACGGTCCCTGATTTGGGATGTTTGTCCTTAGTTATTTTTAGTTCTAAGTCTGATTCTAGAGATAAGAGGTTGAGAGCTACATGGAAACCACCTTCAAAATATTGAACACTACCTATTATAATGTGGAATAAATGGGCAAAATGTAGAACACTTACTAACAGCTTCAGCTAGGAAGCTCAGAGGATGGTTATAATGTGTCACTTAAAAAAAAAGTTTTTGTGATGAAATAATATGATTCAATATTATACTTATCCTGAGGCAGTGTAGCAACTGCGTCATGTACATGGGCAACCATCTACTACTACCACCTAGGAATACAATTTGTGAGAGATACAATTACATTAGGAACCTAGAGTCCATGCTCTCTCCCTCACAAGCCAAGTATATCTGGCACTGAGAAGGTTGTCAACACAATCACTACACCTCAAACACCACCTACACAACACACACCCACATATGCGGAGGTCCTCAACAAAAACATACCCAAACAAATGAGGTAAAAACACACACCATCTCCACCCTCCACATCACATACCACACATAGTCCACACACCCCTGTCTCACAGCCACAGAGGTTTAACCATAAATCCAACATATTAGTCATAGGAGACTCCGTTGTGAGATAAACAGATGTGTCTCTCACCAGGTTGGATAAAGAGAAAGTGACGGTTAGTTGTCTGTCAAGGGCCAGAATCCGCCATATCACATACGCAATCAAGTCTGTCAACAACAGGTACTGTTATGACTCTTGTCATAGTTCATGTTGGTGTGAATGACTTCAGACATACCTCCCTGGACTATATGAAGAGAGACGTGATTGAACTCACTGAATATGTGTCCCAGGCAGGTATGTCCCTAGCCTTAAGCAGCATTCTACTGTCAACCAGAATGATGCCTCAATACAAACAGAAAATAATTGACTTTAACAATTGACTTAGTTTCTGGTGGCATTCCAGGGGAATCTCGTACCTGATAGCCTGGGAAGATATGATTGACAGACCACGATGCTTTGCTGGAGATGGCCTGCATCTGTCTCACTTGGGCTTCAGACTTCTGGCAAAGGCTCTTGCCTCCCCCATAGTGCCCTTTTTAGGAAAAGTGATGAGGTTAAAACTACCAACAAAAAAATTTCAACAAAATGCAAATTAAAGGTCATGCTGCTAAATGCTAGGAGTCTAAACATGAAACTGCAATCATTGCAAGCATTCTTAACCCTAGAAAATGCTGACATCTGCACAGTCACAGAAACCTGGTTCAGAGCTGTGGAGAGCACCCCAGCCTTACCAGGTTACTCATCCAGTCATACATTCAGACCCCAAACTGTGGGCAGTAAAGCCAAAGGAGGTGGAGTTTCAATATATGTTAAATACATAACACACCTCCATGCTGGTCAAACAGTATGACGCACAGAAGACACTCCAGGTGCAGTTAACCATTGACAAGACTCCTATACAAATCATAGCTAGCTACTGGCCCCCAAATCTGACTCAAGATGCAGAGTCCGCCTATCTGGACCTCTTCAAATCTGTCAAGATTCAACCCTTTACCCTGATCCTGGGTGACTTTAACTATCTAAACAAAGACTGGAAGAACTATTCATGCCAGAACACAAATGCCTAGAGATTCCACAATTTTGTCAATGCAAATGCTTTGGAATAGCTAGTCGATACCCCCATAAGAGATGATAATATCTTGCCTTGTTATTAACTAACATGAGCAACCACTGCAGCAGCCCTGCAGTATCATCCTCCCTGGTAAGATCCGACAATAAAGTGGTCACTTTCGAAGTCACAGTCTCCCCGACCCCCTCTAGCTATAGGTATGGTTGAACAAAAAACTTCTCCAAAACTGATTACAGCCTCTTGAGGGATGGTATAAACAGCTTCACAGCCCCTCTCTAGGAGCTGGCATCAGTTTCCAAAACTACACCAAAACACTGCACGAAAATTTATATAGATGCATGGAATCAGGAATACCCGACAGGACTAAATCATCCTCCACATGGAAGATTAAACCTGTCTGGTGGACATCTGCAATAAATAAACTCTATAACAAAAGGAAAAATTTGCTGTCCATGACCAAGAAGGAGCAGGTGCCCAACTGAAAGCAATCTCTCCTTAGCCTGAACTAGCAAATAAGAGCACTAGTAAAATCCTCCAAAGCAATCCGAGTCCAAATTGACCACATCTACAAGAGACCATCATAAGGCCTTCTTCAAATATGTCTGCAATCTAAAAGGAAGCACCCAGATCTGTTCAGAACCGGTGGTCAAGGACAGCATATATACAAATGGCATAGATATAACAAACTTGCTGGCTGACAGATTCAGTGAAAACTTCACCCCTCTGTCCCCCCATCAGTAAATCAGGACATCCCCAGTACCTGCCCCCTTTCCTTATATCTAGGGAACAGGTCATCTCTCCAAGGCAAAAAATACAGCCTCCATGGGACCCGATAATATCCCAGGCTGCATCCTACATGAACTCAGGCAGGAACTTGCAGCACCATTAGGCACCCTGTTCAACCAAAACCAGAGTATCGACTTCATCTGAGTGGAGGTCAGCCACTGTCATCTCTTTGCACAAAGGTGGAGTGTCCACTGATCCAGGAAATTATAGACCCATCGGCCTAACTAGCCTGATCTGCAAGGCCATGGAATAGATTATCATGGACCTCATTAACAAGGACACTGGCAACCTCCAAACATTCGATCCCACACAGTTTGGCTTCATCAAGGGTGGAGGTTCAAGTCTGTTAAATTTGGTCAACATCTTTGAGACACTCACCAAAGCCATGGATGAGGGGAAGATGGTGCACCTGCATACCTTGACCTGGCCAGAGCCTTCAACGTTATTCCCCATTTGGGCATAATAGATAAACTCTCAACTAGCATCAACAATAAAAAGATAAAAAATGCATTAGCTAGACACATTATGAACTTTCCTATGCATCAGTTTAAATTCAGAGTTATAGACCAAGTGTCTTTGGACACTAGAGGGGGCCCAAGCTGAAGTCTTTTGGAGAAACTAGAATTAATGTGGCAACTTCAAGTTAATGCCTGTCAACATCCAGGCTTAAATGAAACTAAATTGAAAAGCTTTACTAGATAAGTAGAATGCAGAGGAATGTACCAATTTATTTTCTAAAAATAAGATACAGTACACACCTAATATTTACGGTTTTGTTCATTCTGTCAATTAATTAGTTTTTATATTTAATTTTATATTGACTGTATTATTTTAAAGTCAGTCAGTATGTGCTGCTAAGTGTCTGAGGGTAAAAACGCGTGCTACCGAAACAATAGTAATTTTAAAGTCTTTTATGGTTCTACTATTTTTCACAAAAGGTAGGACAGGGTTAACAGTTTTAATTAAGCATGGTAATTATTTGGAACACATGACCTTGTATTTAAACAGTGTAATGGTCAAAGTTTTTTATCTGAAGAAGTTTGAGTTACTTTACCAAACAAAAGCGCTTCATGTTCATTGTTTTTTAACAAATAAATCTGTGGACCATGAATCGAGGACTGTTTCTTCAGTTGCTGTTGTTATTCTTCGTACATTAATAACAATGTCCTAAGCACGCAATCAGTCGTGAGGGATTTGGGCACCCAGGTTGATAGCAACCTGACTTTTGACCACCATGTTGCTTCCATTGTACGGAAAGCTTTCTACATGGCCCACCTCATCCAGGGACAAGAAGGTCATTACATCCCTGTATTCTTCCCTTATAAGGCCCATTATTGAGTACAATGCCCCGTTCGGCATGTACCTCGCAAAGCACATGCAGCAGCTGGAGAGACCACAGAGGTTCCTCAAAAGGAGAATTCTGGGCCTCAAAAATCTACCATACACAGATAGGCCAAAAGCCCTATCCCTCTACTCAGTTTTATATAGACTCCTCAGAGGTGACCTCTGTCTGGCATACAAGGCGATCTCAGACCCCACCATGATGGGACTGCTGCAGATCTGCAAGTCAAGCTCCACGGGAGTGACCTACAAACTCTCCCTCAACCTGGTCTGTGACATCAATAGGATTTGTTGGCGGGACAGATTTGTGTCCCAGAGATTCCTCCCATCTGTGGACTAGACTCCCTCTCCATGTCAAGCAGAGTACCTCTTTACCCCATTTTAAGCACAGCCTGGATAACTGGATGGGAAACAGAAAATATATCTGTGGGATTCCACCCGCAGCCCTGCTGGACAGGGGAATCGAGTGCTGACTTGTCTAAATATGGGCTAAACTCTTGGCTAGGCTTATAAAGGCCTCAGGGCCAATAGTCTAGTAACTTCCTATGATCATCTGATCCTATCATGGATATGAATGACAGACCCTGTCAGTGTGGAACAGTGAGGAACATTGACCTTTTAAGACTCCAATGATAAATTTACTTCATAATGAGGTGTACTTGAGATGTATGGAGAGACCTACTTGAAGAGAAACATAAATTAACAAAATAAATGGATCAAATTTTTCCTTCCAGAAGCCGGTGGTACTGTATTACTACCACTATACAAAAATATCCTCAGAAAATTCAAATGTGATATAATAGCTGATTTTCTTACTATGCCTAATTTGAGTTTATTTCAAACTCAAGATGTGAGAGCCAATTTTCATACACTGATGTTCTGTGCAATTTTCTTACATTTAGATACTAAAAATATTTCTCATTGCTTTTTCCCCAAATCCCTCTCTCATGAAAAACAAAATTTAAAGAACTGTCTATTCTCATAGCAAACTATTAGGGGTAAAAGTGGATGATAATCTTGCATTCGACCTGCGTATACAAAATTGCATAAGAAAACCTCATCAAAAACTAGGGATGCTTTACAGAGCCAAAAACTTTCACTGACACAATGAAAACTACACTTGCCACTACTTATCTCCTCCCCACTCTTCTTCATGGCACTCCCATCCTTACTAACCTCCAGGCCTCACAAAAATTAAAACTTGAACAATGTTATAACAAAGTTGCCAAATTTGCAGTACATACTCCTTTTAGACCACCACTGTGTAGCACTGAAAAGCCTAAATTGGTTACAAATGCCACATCAACTAACATACCACAACTTCCTCCCACGTACAAAATTATCCAGTATCTGTCAGTCCAGCACTAAAAAACATTCTACACAACTATGTTCCCAGTCAGTCATTGTAATCCAGTGATCAACAACTACTGTCTGTCTACAAACCTAGCAAATCTGCTGAGCAGTGTCTGTACTCATACAAGGTTGCTAAGGTCCGGAACTCCTTACCTGTTTCCATCAGGTGTGTACACTCCCTTCCATCTTTCAAAACCACTCTGAAAGACTTACTAACTAAAACCTAGCTCTGTTCTTGCTCAAATCCAGGATAAACTATATCCCTAAATGTGAACAAGTATCTTTTCATTCCTTATACTCCCTTACTCTCCCCCTTTTACTTACTTCCTTACTGTTATCTAATTCTGTTCCCTGACTTTCTCTCTAAATATACTATAAGCCTGTGTTTCCCTCACTTCATATTGCAATTCCTATTTGTATTAGATTAACTTACCTTTAATTTCTCTACAGACTGTCTAAAATTTCTCTAAATATTAAATGATTGTTGTGTACATTGTATCAATTTTTAACCAATGTTTTTATATTAAGTTTTTATAATTATTTAAACTAGAGATGTTTTTGTTTTATTTTTGAATATTGCGAAATTATTGTTTTTAAATGTTATGTAATAATTTCGAGCTTTTCTCCTCGGGACTCCTCTGTAAATGGGCTTCTACTCAGTCGGACTTTCCCAGTAATCAAATGTCAGTAAATAAATAAAATTCCCATGCTCTTAGTAAACAAAATTGTAGTATGACAGACCATTGTCAAAACCTCTATAATTTTGTAACTGCATCAAATTGTTCAGTCAAGAAATACTGAAAAAATTTGAAGTCCTGTCTTTCAAGTTAAAAAGGCTCATTTGTAAGTTTTTTAAATTTTTATTATACCCTTCATAATAAAGTTGCAACTGATTTTACAAAAAACACAGATTATAGTATTCTTTTTGACCACTGTTTACTTAGGTTCATAGGTAGTTTCATTGGTAGGTACTAGGCTATCGGCCCAAGGGCCTAAGTAAGCTTAGCCAACAAGGTTGCCTGGCTTACGCCACCCAAGAAAGTTAATTTCCTGTGTCCCTGTCGAGCAGAGCCACAGAAGTGATCCCCGGGGTGTATTTCCTATTTCCCATCCACTCATCTAGATATTTCTTGAAGAGTGCTAATGAGGATCTTTGCTTGACCTAGATGGGTAGCTTGTTCCAGAGTATAGGAAGTCTCTGGGACTGGAATCTATCCCTCCAGCATGTCCTGTTTATTGTGGTGACAAGGTTTCGGTCCCTAGAGCATGTAGCTCGGAGGGATTGGGATTTCTTTGGGTGTAGCATGTCCAACAGCTCTGGATTTAACATAGCTTTATACATTAGGCAGAGATCTCCTCGGAGTAGGCAAAATGCTACAGAGTGAAGCTGGAGTTGTTTGAGACGGTCAGTGTGGGGCATCTGTCTGAGGCCAGTAATCCTCTTTGTGACGTACTTCTGTGGCCTTTCCAGCTGCTGCAGATGTCTTGTGAGGTACATTCCAAAAGGGGCGTTGTACTCTGTAATGGATCTAATGAGTGCCGAGTAGAGGGGAACAATGACCTCTTTTTTTCTGGATGAGAACCCTTTTGTGATGAGGTGTGCCACATAGAAGGATTTCCTGACTACTGTGGTGATGTGATTATCAAAGGAGAGACTGCTGTCCACCTGGGTCTCAAGGTCTCTTATCACACATTCAGCATTAGGTAGACTGCCGTTTATGTGGTAGTTTATGGGTAAAGAGTTTTTACCAAAGGGGATGACAATGCACTTTTTGGCATTGAGCTTGAGACCATGCCTCTGAGGGGACTCAACTATGGCTCCTAGTTTGCAGTCATCTGTGAATTTCATTAGCCAGAAGCCTTCTGTGTTAGCCTGTACTTCAGAGAAGTAGATACCAAACAGGAGAGGTCCCAGGACTGAACCCTGTGGTACTCTACTTGTCACTGGTTTGAAGACAGATTTGGATTCTGCAACTTTTACAGTGTGGGTTCTGTCAGTGAGCCAGTTGGCAACCCATCTTGTGACGTAGGGATTTATACCTAGTTTAGTGAGTTTAGCTATAATTCCAGAATGGGAGATGGTGTTGAAAGCCTTGGCGAGGTCAAGATAGGCTGTGTGAACCACCTTATCCTCGTCTACGGCTTTGGTGACTGCCTCAAAGAAGTCGATCAGGTTCAGAAGGTATGATCTGCCTTTCACAAACCTGAACTGGGTGGGGTCCAGAGTTTGGAGGTTACCAATGTCTTTGTTTATGAGTTCCATGATGATGCGTTCCATGGCCTTGCAGACCAGGCTCGTCAGGCTAATTGGGCGATAGTTCCCAGGATCAGTGGTGGCTCCCCCTTTGTGGAGTGGGATAACTGTTGCTGTGCGCCATTCAGTGGGCACAAAGCCTGACATGAGACTATGATTGAACATGGTGCTTAGGTTGGGAGCCAGTTCATTAATGCAGCCTGGGATGTTGTCCAGTCCCATGGATGCTATGTTTTTGGCTTTAGAGAGTACAGCTTTTACCTGCATAGATGTGATTACAGGGACTCTGCAGTCTTCCTATATAGATATGGGCCCTTTAGGGGGTGAGAAGGGGTAAAGTTAGCACTGAACCTCTCTGCCAGGATGTTGACAATATCAGTTGGTTCTGTAATTTTTGTGCCATTGTGCTGTAACTCACAGCAGATCTGGGTGTTGCCATTGAGATTCTTGACATAGCTATAGAATGCTTTGTGGTTGCCCTTAGAATCAGTGGTGATTTTGTTTTCGTAGCTGGCTTTGGAGGATCTTATAAGGGAGCTCAGCTTCTTACTGAGGCTGACCAGGGAGCTCCTCCTCTCATGGGATTTTACTCTCTTTGCAACAGTTTCTTCCTTCTGTTGTAGTGTTTGTTTATGGCAGGGGAACACCAGATTGGCTTCCTTTTTTTGGAGGATAGTGTCTTGGTTCTGTTTGGGATAGCACGATCCATGCACTCGTGTAAGTGCTTATGGAGTGCATTTGTGTAGGATTCAGTAGTCATAACTGTATTGTCCATCTGTATGGGTGTTATGAAGTTCGCCATTTCTGTCTTAAGAAGCATGAAGTTGGCTTCAGAGAAATTTATTACCATGGTTTCCTTAATGGTGGGTGGGGGCAGGATGCAGATATCTAGGGTGATTTGCTTATGGTCGGATCTGACCAACGAGGAGTTGACTTCAGGTGTGGAATACCGGTCACTCATGTTGGTAATTACTAGGTCTAGGATATTGTTGCCCCTGGTGGGGGTTTGGATAAGTTGATCCAGGGCATTGGACTTTATGAATTCCAGAAAGCGTTGAGAGAAGCAGTTGGTCCATGAGTAGTTTTCCCAATTAATGCTAGGGTAGTTGAAATCGCCCATTATTAGGGTGTTTGGTTAAACCCTAATATTTTCCAGTATATCAAGAAAAGAGGAGTGGGAATCCTGGGGGATGGTTGGGGATCTGTAGAAAGCTACAATTTGGATTGCAGTTTTGCCCAGAGTTAGTTGCACTTGGATAACCTTGGATGCATTATGCTGCGCAACTAGCCTGGAGGTGTGGATACCCTTAATGAATATGGACAAGCCTCTGCCTTTGGTGTTTTGGTCCAGGTTAGATGGCTGAAAAGTGTGGTATGAGTTATAGCCTGGTAATGCAGGGGTGCTGTCTAGAGCCTTGAACCAGGTCTCAGTCACTGCACAGATATCGATGTTTTCCATTTTAAGGAGTGCCTCGAGTGAGTGCATTTTTGAGATTTAGACTTCTAGCATTGAGTAGCATTACCTTCAGTTTTTGTTTGCCTGTTCCTGTTATGCTGGTGAATTTGTCATTTTAACCTTGCTTAAAAAGGCACTATAGGGGCGGCAAGACAGATACTGGATCCCCTTAGAATGACACCAGAAGCTTAGCCAATTGTTGAAGTCAATCATTTTGTCCTTGTACTGCGGTATCATTCTGGGTGATGGCAGGATGCTACTCAGGGCTAGGGTCATACCTGCTTGGGCTACAAGATCGGAGAGCTCTTCCATGTCTCTTTTCATGTAGTCCAGGGAGGTACATCTCAGGTCATTCACACCAACATGGACAATAACAGAGTCATATTTGTACTTGTGGAGTGACCTTAGTGCGTGGGTTATATGGCGGATCCTGGCACACAACATGCAGCTGACAGTAACCTTCTCCTTGTTTAGCCTGGTGAGTGGGACATCAGTGTGCCTGACTATAGAGTTACCTATGACTAGTGTGTTGGGTACATTGTTTTTGCCTTATGGGCTGTGGTTTATTGGCACACTGAGTCTGTGGGCTATGTGTCATTTGGGTTATGTTGGGGGGTGGAGGTTCCTTGCGTTTCTGCTTTGGAGGTCTCTGTTGCTTGAGCAGATTATTGAGAGCCTTCGCGAATGTTTTTGTTTTTTTATGTGTGGATTTTGGTGGTGTAGGTTTAGTGGGACTATGTGATGAGTGTGGTGTGGTGCAAGTGTTTACCTTGTTATCTTGACTGTCAAGTTCAGTCTTGGTTGGAGAGAGCTTTACCTCCAGTTTGGCTAGATAAGTGCATCTCTCACAGGTTGTGGTGTTGGGTGGTAGGAGGAGAGGGCTGTCTGTGTACATGAGTCAATTGCTACATTGCCCCAAGATGCCCAGATTCATCAGATAGACAGGAGAGAACACTGGGAGCTGACCCTTGTACATGCCTGAATAAAAAAACTACTTTCCTCTAGACAAGTGAGATAAATGAGTGTAAGAGCTGTTTTTCTTTAAGCAAGTGAGGAAAGTAAATACTAAAACTGTTTTCCTCTAGGTAAAGAGGAAGGTTGAGTGCTGTAGTAATTTGTAGCTTATTTAGTACTAACAACAAGTTCTTAACAAGTGCTGAGCACTAATAAGCAAATTCCAGTGCTAAAACTAAGAATCTGTACCTGGATCTTGTGGTAGATAGGTTACCTAGTGCTTACCACTCCCACTGATAAGCTAGAATGCTTCCCTCCAACACAGAAAGGCTTGGGGGGCTCAGAAGCTTACAAACAGTCCTGGATACAGCAAATCTGTATCTGGAATAGACTAGTTACAGGAAAGGTGGGAAACAAGCACAAACGTGGGCTTTTAAACCAGAAAGTTGAAAGCGATGGAAAAACTGCCCAAACAGCCAATAACCTACAATTTCTGGGCCAGAAACCACTCTTGTGGTAGATGGGCTACATAGTGCTTACCACTCCTACTGATAAGCTAGAAGGCTTCCTCTAACACAAAAAGGTTTGGGAGGCTCAGAAGCTTACAAACAGTCTTGGATACAGCAAATCTGTATCTGGACTAGACTAGTTACAGGACAGATGTGAAACAAGCATAAGTGTGGGCTTTTAAAACCAGTAAGTTGAACAAGATGGAAAAACTCCCAAACAGACAATAAACTACAATTTCTGGGCCAGAAACCACTCTTGTGGTAGATAGGCTACCTAATGCTTACCACTCCCACTGATAAGCTAGAAGGCTTCTCTCCAACACAGAAAGGCTTTGGGGGCTCAGAAGCTTACAGACAGTCCTGGTTACAGCAAATCTGTATCTGGACTAGACTAGTTACAGGAATGGCAGGAAACAAGCTTAGAAATTTTTTTTGCAACGTGGAAAGGGAGAAAGGAAAAATTAAGGACCTAAGTAGCTTGCCCTTCACAAATGTTCTCTCTGTATTAGGTAGAATGAGCTAGTGACACTTGACTGGAATAGAGCTGACATAGAGCTGAACAGATGGGACTGGTAGGAATGTTTGAAGTCAAAATATGATCTCACTGTACTCGGTTAAGTGAGCAAATGAGATCGACCCAGGAGGAGTGTTCAAACACAAATTTCCAGGACGGGCAGACAATTCCAAAGCCACCAAGATTAATAACAGGGAAGGAGGGTGGGAAACTAACTGCAGGGAGAGAGAGAGAGAGACCACAGTATTCTATGAAACAATTAAATAGAAAAATAAATAACTACAGAGAGACACAGACCACAATATTCAATGAAACAATTAAATAGAAAAATAAAATGCAGTATAATCTTTAACATTGCAAGTTTGTACTTAACTCAGCTCATAATACAGTTGATTGTAGGTGTGTAGCAGAAGCCAAACAACTCAGATATTGAGTTTTTTTCTGGGAACATATAAACTCCCCCAGTATAAGCAAGCAGGCAAGTTTAACCAAAATGTATGTATTTAACATATTTGCCTTTTATTATATGATAAACTAAAATATTCTACCATACCAGTATTTTTTAAATATCTCCCAGTTTCACTTTCCACTGATTCACAATATTTTAATATTACCAAACGTAAGCACAAATACACTGATTTCCTTTTTATTATAATAAATTCCACTCATCTTTATTTCACCAAACCCCTTTTTTCCTTTATTCAGTCTTAACCTTCCTTTTCGAATTTCCTCTCAGTTCTTATGTCACCTGTTTTTCTACAATAAACAAACCGTCTACGTATGATATACTTACTGATATCTGAAGTTCCTTTCCCATCTTAAAAAAAAATTCATGCATTTCTGACATAAAAGTTTGAATAACTATATTCATTACTAGACCACAAATACGCATACCTAAGGAACACCTCGCTTAACTACGCTTCTTACCCTAATTTCTTTTCCCAGTCACCCATTTACTATTGCTTTCACCCTTGCATTTTCATAATTATTCCCATCACCTCATGACTTACCTTATAAAATGGCTTCTCTACATTACATGTAACCAAACTTAACTATTTTTTTCTATCAAAATCATGCTTGCTGTTTCCTTTTACTTCTCTCCCTTTTACATCAGACATGCCATTTCCTATTACTTCACTCAACACTTTTGGCACCCTTTGTGTACTATTATTGTAAATTTTATAATCAGTATTCCCAAATGTTATAGATTTCCAATTTTTTGTGCCTTTCCTTTCATCTTTTTTTTGTATACATTTTATCACTCCACTGCATAGCTCTTCCTGCAATACCCTTTTTCTAACTATTCATGTAATACTTTACACAAGAACAATTTTTCTTCCGTTTCCATTCACTTGTAAGTATGGAAGCTTGGAAGTGAGTAGGGGTGTTTCTCTGGTGCCATTGTCATAGTTCCCCTAATCAGTATTAATACCACCTTAGGTCTCCCTTGAAAATAGACCACAAGTCTAATGGGGTTTACTGAACAAATTATGAATATAAATTAAATGAGAGCACCAAACTTTATCTTCTATATTAACACATTTCCATGTGTCTTTACTCTTATACAGTGTTTGTATACTTGGAATCTATACTGATTCAGTGTGACCAGTCTACTCTTCCATAATAACAAAATGTATTTATTGTGCAACACATACAGAGACCAGTCAGTATGTTTTAAACAATTTGAACAGCTTATTGATTTATTTATTTGACAGCCAGATAGATGAGTTGTCCATTTTCAGTAAGCAGCAATACTGTGTGTCATAGAGGTGTGCATAATGGTTATGTTGTACAGCACGTGTATTCCTTTATTTTATTTGTATTCTACACATGGATGAGTCTATATTCTTGTCTCTGTTTTAAAGGCTGTATTATAGATAAATTAACGTACATTAGAATTTTTTATAAATGTAAATGTAGATTTTCAGTACTATAGTATGTTCTTTAATAAGAAGGGAAGTTTATTTCTCCAATTTGAAATGAGCCGGTACCAGAGCCCTAGTAGAAATAAGTGTGTGGGGGTGCAAGAGTGGGTGATTCAAATACTGCCTAGCCAGAGTCTGTGAATCAAAGCTTTCTGGACCCCTTAAAGTGAAATATATCTGGGCAAGTCCAATAATTTTGTAGCTGGATATCACCATCTGAATCCCTACATCATAAGAGGAACTGGAAGCTATTATGATTATCCTGTTTAATTTGAGTGGAGAGTAAAATAATTACACAGATATTTCCATCCAGGTATTCTAAGAAGTCTGAATTTTGTGGTAGTCTGGAATGTGGGAATGATTTGATCCCTTTGCTTGTTTAATAGGTCAGTTGTTTTAGGTACTCTCCAGTTGTTCCTCCAGCCTAAAATTTAAAATAAGCATACTGCATTTTCTGATAACATTTAGGAACCAGGCTCTTATACTTATTTGGCTTCTCCCTTTTAAAATAAAACTTACTATGTCACGTGGGTCTGTATTTCCCAGTCCATTCAGTGTACCTCCCTGCGATAGTTCTGAACCAGCAAGTACCTAAAAAGATGTTGTTAATGCAAACCTTTATTGTATTCTGGAGTTTGTTTTACTGCAAAGTTTTTTTCCCCTTGTGTATTAAAATATATTGACTAGGGTCAGTTAGGAAACATTCCTTTTGCATTTATTGTCCAAATAGTAATTAGATGTAGCTAATTAGTGGGAGGAGCTGAGAAAGTACAGTTGTGTAAGTTGAACTTACCATAACATTAGATGTTTGAATGATCATTGCTGCAGTAGCCTTGGGTATATGGATTATATCCTGCCAAGGATATAGTAGCTGGCCAGCTACCAGAGCTTCAGAGCACCTTACACATACCCAAATGGTCAAGTGGCTCAAGCTGAGCTCATAGCTATCAACCTTCCATCTCCAAAATGAGGGACACTACCTCTCATAATGTGGAACAAATGGGCAAAACGTGGATCACTTGTTAACAAGTTAATAACAACTTCAACTAGGAAGCTCATAGGATGGTTAAATGTGCTATTTTTTACTTATAAAAGGTTCTGTTAATGAATTAATATGATTCAGTTCTATTTACCATGGATGTCATTTACAAAAGTTTCAAACACTGAATCTGTAATAGATCTTTTCATTGTGGAACTTTGAGGAACATGAACTTTTTAAGACCCCAGATGAGGAACGTTCCTCATAATGAGGTACACTTGAGAGGAATGGCTGAGCTAACTAAAAGACAAGTTTGTACATGAAGCTGTTCAGAGCTTTCCATCCAGCAGAGTGGGGGAGGATGAACCCTGAAAGACAAGGCTAGGAATAATAAAAACTAAAAGTCTGCACCCTGGCATAAAAAATACATTAAAAACAAAGGGGATGGAGGGAGGGAGTGGCTACAGCAGCAGTGATTATTCAAACATCTACTGTTGGTCCAGGAACCCCTGGAGAATGGCCCTAGCAAAGCATGATCTAGACCTAGAGAAGAAATCCAGCTTATAGTGCTTTGTAAAATTATGTACAGAGGACCAACACAGCTTCTAGAATACTTCTAGAATCCAACCCTTTCCAAAAAGCCATAGAGAAAGCCAATGTCCTTGTAGAGTGGGAGTTGACCCTGCCTGGAATATATTTGTCATGGCAAGTATAACAAAAGATAATAGTCTTAGACAACTATTTGGAAATAGTCTGTTTTGACACTGTTTTTCCATACTTCTTACCTTCACAGGAAATGAACAATTGATCTGGTGATCTGAAAGATTTAGTTCTGTCAAGATAATACCTGAGTTTTCTATGGACATCCAAGGTATGGAATATCCTTTCTCCCTCCTTTTTAGGTTCAGGAAAGAAAAGAGGGAGATAGATAATTTGACTTAAAGTAAATTTGGAGTCCACTTTGGGCATAAAAGAAAGATTAGTTCTCAAGGAAACCCTGTCCTTGTGGAAAATAAGGTTGGGTTGACTCACAATAAGAGCTTGCAACTCAGATACCCTTTTTGCGGAGGTCAGACCAATCAATAAAACTGTTTTCTATGTTAAGAACCTCAAGTGAGACAGATTAGCTGGTTCAAATGGAGCAAGTTTTACTTTCTCCAACACAAAATTAAGATCTCAAGGAGAGGCCACCAATTTACTTGGAGGCCTCTTCTGTTAAACCCCTTTCAAGAACATTTTGACATGTGACTGCCTTGAAAAAGGAGGATTTATGAGTAGACATACTGTAATGGCTGATAAATGAACCCTGATAGAGGAATAAGAAAGGCCGTAGGATAATAACTCACACAAATATTGTAACTCCAATAAATGACTTTCTAGCAGCAGGTTTTTGTGCCTCCATTAGTACCTGATGCACATCCTCAGAAAACACATGCCTTAAAGGAATTAAAACCATATCATCCAGGCAGTCAACTAAAGATGATTGATGTTGGGGTGTATCAAACACCCCAGTTCTTTTGCAAGTAGATCCATTCTGTGAGGAAGCTTGTGGTAATTGCCTCTGGCCATTTCCAAAAGGAGAGAGAACTATGGTTGCCTGGGCTATAAGGGAGTCACCACAATGATCTTGGGAGAGGTTTATTCTGAATCTTCAGAAGTACCTCTGATATTAGTGGAAAGGCATACAGGAACATTCCTGTCCAAGGAAAAGAAAATATATCTGTATTCCAGGCCTTCTTGCATGGAGTCATGGAACAGAATTTTGCCAGTTGATTGTTCAGAGAGGAGGCAAACAGATCTAATTGAGTAACTCCTCACAGATGGAAAAAATCTTGGAAGACCCCTAGATCTAGTTTCCATTCAGGAGGGTCTGCCCTGGTCTTGCTCAGTTTGTCTGCCATACCATTTTGCTCTGACGGAATATAAGATGCTTATAGAGTGAGATTGTGCTGTGAACCTATATCCCAAGCTAACATGGCTAGTCTACAAAGGGGGTACGACTTGGTTCCCCCTTGCTTGATAATGTACCACATCACTGTAGTATTGTCTGTAACCGCTTGAAGAGTTCCTAGAGACTAAAGATGGTTCAGAGAATTGAGTAAGGGTAAGCATCTCTTTGCTATAGCTGAGTGCCTCTCCAGGTGTTTCTACAGTTGCCTCTTACTGCTCCTCTAGGTGTCAAATATTGCTGACAATCCTCAGTACTGGCATATGAAAAGATAAAGGGTGTTGAAGCTGAGACCAAAGAGACTTTAGATACCACTGTATCTTTCTCGTGTAGAGTCGTGCCAGGGGTATCACGAGAATCATAGATGCCATGAAACCCAAAATCCTGTGGTATTCCCTCGCGGTGACTGAAGTCTGAGTGGAAAAACTTATAAATCTAAATAAACATCTATTTTTTCCTGGGAAGAAAAGCTTTTTGAACTAAGTTGTGTAATTGACATCCCAGTAAAATAATCCTGTGTGAGGGAGTCAAGAAAGACTTTTGAAAGTTCTCTTGGAATCCCAGCTTGTGCAAGAGATCTCTCACCCAAGAGAGAGATTCCTGACATTTTGAAAAAGACTCTGCAAAGATAAGCAAGTCATCTAAATATGGCAAAATGTGGACACCCTGTAGCCTGCAATGAGCTATAACTAGAGCTAGACACTTTGTGAGTACTCTTTGTGCTGCAGATAGTTTAAAGGGTAAGGCAGAGAGCTGATAATGTGATCCAGACACAAAAACCCTTAAATCCCTGAAGTCTGGATGAACAGAAATGTGATAAGCATCTTCTAAGTCTAGTGTTACCAGGAAACTTGAAAGAGGAAGAAGAGGCAACAGATTGTGAAGTGACATCATTTTGAATATGGGCACAACCACAGACAGGTTTACGAAAGCAAGATTAAGAAGTGGTCTCAAAGCATGCTCTTTCTTTGGGACTAGGAACATCCTTGAATAAAACCCCTTTCACACCTGGAAAGGAGGAACAGTCCTTGAGACAGCATTTGATGAAGAACAGGAGGAAACAAAACAGTCTCTGCAGTATGATGAATGACCCCTGGATAGGAGGAATTTTCTCCTACTGCTATCTGTAACCCTGATGAATGATATTTCAGAACCCATTTATCTGAAACAATCTGTTGCCAAAGAGAATAAAATACAGACTCAGACTTAATGGAAGAGAAAGAGGGCCAGGGTGGGAGGGGGTCACAAGGTCTCTTGAACGGTCATTCAGACTTGTTGGAGTGTCCTTGGTTTTGGGAGGTGTGAAACTTCTTTTTAGAACTTCCTTGCTACTTCTTCAATGTCTGTTTACCCGAATTCCATTTTTTGCTGAAACTGGATGAAGTGGAAGAGAAATCCCTTGGGCAGTTTGGAAAAGGAGGGCTGAAAATCTTAAGAGAGTCTCTGGATCAGCTTGCCCCTTTCATCACACGTTTTGATCACCTCTGCAGCAGAGGGGCCATACACTAAATCTCTATCCAAGGGAGAATTTAAAATCTCATTTTTAACATAATCCAGAAGATTCTGAGAATGCAGCCAAGCAAACCTCCTTAAAACTGTACCAGTGGCCACAGCCCTGGAAGAGTCATACACACACACACTGCAAATAATGAGTAGTGACCAGTGCAGTGGAACAAACTGTTATCTAAAGCAGGTTTTCTTCACAAGAATAAACTGTAGATAAAGCGTTCCTCATAATTTCACAATATGCCACAATAAACTAACATACGAGCCTGACAATTTAAGATTCTGAAATTCAAAGTTGTAGAAGTGTACTTTTTTCCCCAGACGTATCAATAATATTCTCATCCCTATTTGAAACAGTAGGATTGGAATTAAGTAAGTGCTTAGCAGCAGAGGAGTCAGCTAAGACTATAGCTGCTGGGTCAGGTTTGGAATAGTGTATAAAAATTTAAAAGACTGAAGAACGTTATACATTCTATCTGCCTTTTTAGGGACAGCTGGCTGACTTTCAGGAAATTGCAGGCAGTAAGGTCTGCTAAAGCTGACATACAGAAGGAATGTGTGTAGGGTCTGGAAAATCCTTCTGTAACAGTATACAGTATCTGAAAACACTGGGACATTCTTGCAATGGTCTCACAGAAAGGGACCCCCCCCCCGGAGTGAGAATCAGAAAGAGAGCTTTCTCTAAGTCTGAATCAGAAATCAGAGGACAAAACCCTAAATCCATTCCTGCATCTTCCTGTTCAGATTCAGAATCAGAGACTACCCCTTACCTATTCTATTCTGCTTGTACCACTGGCAGTTCAACACTAGGTGATAGCAGAGCTCTATAACTCCCCTCTTTTCCCAGTACAGCATATCCCGACCTGTTCTAGGTGCCTGCCGCTCAGTAACTTTTTTCTGCTTCTATGGGATCTGGCAGTACCTCTGACTAGAATAACAGACAAAACGTATGTGCTACTAGCCAGAAAATCTTAATTTGCTTTCTTAGACAGTGAAATTAACAGGTATAACTTTACGTATAAGTATAACTTTAAGTATAATTTGGCAATAACAGTTACCTATACTTACTTGCAGTCACTGATACTTTTTTTTCACTCCAGTTTGCTGGGGAAGGGGTGTATCACCACCTATCCTAGTGTTCTTCTCAGCCATGCTCCCACCCATTATCCTGCAGCTCTTAACCTATTACCATTCCGGCTCACCTCTCCCTGCCTCCCAGTTCATCTATATGTAGAAGCCATTCACTGTGGCGCCATTTTTAAAGAACACATAATACAGGACAGACAAGTAGTCCCCTGGCCTCAGTGTGAAATGTACACGCCAGTAAAGCATTTTTGCTTGATTACTGTAACTTGCTGTTTGACCTAGTTTTAGATGCTTAAGTAATTCGCAGCTTGTAGTGTGCATGCCAGTAAGGCATATTTGCTTGTTACTGTAACTTGCTGTCTGACTTAATAGTAAATGCTTAATTAGCAATTTGTTACTGTAACCTGCTGTTTGACATATTAGATGCTTAATTAGCTTAATCTGAACATCACAATCTGCTGTGAATAGTGTTCTAGTTATATTGCACAATTCTCATCTTCTCTGCATTACACTTGTATGAACCTCTTGAACTGGTTCCCAATGTGATGCGATTAGGGTGTGTAGTTTACCTGATCCTATAGATGCCAGTATATCAATAGAAAGTAATGTTTCTCTAGTTTGTTGGTCTGAGCTACTTATCAGGATTGCTTTGTAGCATAATAACTGAAATACTGTTGAGGATTGGCTTTATTTGCATTGTTATCCAGCCAAATTGTACTGTTATAGAGTTGTACTGCAATATGTTATGAATACCGTTCATATACACTTAGTCTCTTCTGTATTGCAATGTTCTACTGCTCTGCTGTTCTCCATGCTGTTATAAAGCTGCTCTACCCCCTGTACTACCCTACTGCATGCATGATCTCATTCAATTTCCTTTTTCCCCTCTCACTCACCCTACTCCATTCACCTTTCTCACTCACCAACGCACCTGTCTCTTTACTCTCCTCATCAGCATACAAACATAGACAATAACCCTGCATTTCTCTCTCTCTCTCTCTTTTTATTCCAGCTCACATGGTCTCTCTGAACTCCCCCTCCCATCCAAGGGAAACCTAAATATTCACAAGTGGCACTGCCATTGCTAGAAGGACCAAAAGTGTTAAACTGTTCTCCCCAGGAGAAAAGTGTATTATCTCACCTTTACGTGCATGTAAGATCATGCGGGATTTTTACCTCTAAGTAGAATCTGCTCTTGTAATGTATTACTGTGTAGAACACTCCCCAATAGCGTGCACATTCACAGGGACTATCTCCCTTACCTATTCTATTCTGCTTGTACCACCGGCACTTCAATGCATGGTGGCAGCAGAGCTCCATAACCCCCTCCTTTCCCAGTATAGCATATCCCGACCCGTTCTAGGTGCTTGCTGCTCAGTAACTTTTTTCTGCTCCTATGGGATCTGGCAGCAACTCTAAATAGAATAGCAGACAAAACGTATGTGCTACTAGCCAGTAAATCTTAACTTGCTTTCTTAGATAGTGAAATTAACGGGTATAAGTTTAAGTATAACTTTAAGTATAAATTGGCAACAACAGTTACCTATACTTACTTTCAGTCACTGATACTTTTTTTTGCTCCCCTTTGCTGGGGGAGCTCTGCCCTCTTTGTTCACCCTCTGGGCTCACTCCGCTCCCCTACCCTGCCCCCAATTCCCACCTGTCCCCACTACCTGTACATTTATCCATCCCTAGTGCCTACCAAACCTACTGCTGTCCAATCGCCCACTAGTCCTCCTACTCCTCACGGTATAAACTTAAAGACACTAACTCCAACTAAACTATGTCCCATACCAAACCACATTTTGTCAATACTCATAGCACAGTTACCTTACATAGCTCCCTAACCCCTTCCATACTTCACCATTACACTACACAACCAATTTCCAATACACTATCCCATCATCCTTCTCCTCTTTAACTCATGAACTCTACTCCTCTAACATAACCCTATTATATAAACACAGAATTCTACCTATCCTACCCTCCCCTAATTTACCCCACCCTCCTCACCCCAACAAATGTACTCCTTATCACTACTTAAACTCTCCTTCCACATTAGACTGTATTACACACATACATCACCAAATTTCCTTCTCTCTTTCCAGTGACATCCATCCCAACCTCAGTCCCACTAATACCCCATCCATCACTACTTCTTCTTCCCCTCCTACACACCCTGGCACTCCCAAGACCATTCGCATCGCCACAATTAATGTCCAAAGCCTTCAAAATAAAATCCCTAACCTCCATGCCTGGCTTTCCCATAACCACCCTGACATAGTTGCCATCTCAGAGTCTTGGCTTAAACCATACATAAACGACAATGAAATTCTGCCACCTGGCTACCAAATGATTCGTAATGATAGACCCAGCAAGAAAGGAGGTGGTGTAGCCACAATCTACTCCTCCTCCTCCTATACAGTTACCCCATGCACCAATCACATTCCAAAATTTGCCAACTCCGAATTAACTATAGGTCTTATAAAAATCAACAAACATAAATCAATATGCATAGTTGCCGTCTACATCCCTCCAGGCAACAGCATCCCAATACTAGAAGACACCCTCTCCTAGTTCTCCTCTAGCATTAAAAATGAAACCTTTATCCTAGGCGACGTGAACATTAACTGGGCCACTATAAACTCCCAAGCCCCTACTCAAACAGTCAGCCTCTTTAACTTCACCCAGCTAATAAACTCTCCTACCAGGCTAAACAAAGATGGAGTCTCTGGCACCACCATAGACTGGATCTTAGTATCTCATCCTAACCTAATCTCAGATACAGGAATCCTTCCTGACCCTCTCAGTGACAACCTGCCAGCCTTTGCTGACCATCACCCCTCTCTTTTTCAAAAGCAACATCACTACATTCAAACTTGTAACCTCTCCAATTTTAACCCACAAATATTTTCAAGCTGTCTAAAACTAATAGACTGGACCCCCTTAAAAACCTTGCCCCTTAACAATGCCATCAGTTACTTCAAAGAAACCTTTCTGAACCTACTCAACAGCCTCTCTCCTCTCAGAACCAAATGAGTTAAATATAAAACCTCTCCCCGGCTATCAAAGGAAACTAAACAAACCATGCTCCTAAGAGACAGAAGATGGAAGCAATACCAAAACAATAATCTACTTAATGTCCTACTAGAATTTAAACAACTCTGTAAAAAAAAAAATAATAACTAGAGACTGCAAAACATATTACTCCAAGCTTCAATATGAGCACTCAACCAACCCTAGAAAATTCTGGAATACTATCTCCTCCCTCCTCCTTTTTGGTAATAAAGTCAACCCTTGCCCCAACCCTAACCTCACCAGTCTAGACAGAGCCACTCTATTTAACTCCCTCTTTGTTGAATGTATAGCCATCTTGACTACCAGCTTCCCTCACCCCTCTCCAATTTCATTCCCCCTCCCATCCTTCTGATCATACAACTCATACCCCCACCTTTCACCTCAATCTTGTCCCCACAAACACAATAAAAAAACTGCTCCTCCAACTACAACCATGCTGCAACACACCTGATAATTTAAATTAATCCTTCCTCAAATTATCTAATGACAGTATAGCCCTCCGCATCTCCATTTTAATAAACAGGTCCATCTAAGAATCCTATGTTCCTTCAGTTTGAAGACATGCATTCATCATTCCAGTCCACAAGGGAGGTAAAAACAATGACACCACCGATTTCCGGTCTATTGCCAGGGAGGTAAAAACAATGTCACCAGCGATTTCTGGTCTATTGCCATTCTTTCTCCACTCTAAAAAATCCTGGTAAAATATTCATTCACAACCAGTGCCATATCTAACACACAATAACCTCCTTACCCCCACACAGCATGGTTTCCGCCCTGGCCACAGTACCATCACTGCCCTCCTCTCCTTCCTCAAGACCATTAACCAAGCTCTTGACTGGAAAAATCATATACACTCTGTTCTTAGACCTATCCAAAGCCTTTGACACTGTCTCCCACCCTGTACTCCTATCTCAACCCTCTTCTCTCAACCTCTCCCCTTCAACCATAGCCTGGTTCTTTAGCTATCTCTCCAAAAGACAGCAAGCTGTAAAATGGAAATATTCAACCTCATCCTTCCTACACACCCCTAATGGTGTTCCCCAAGGTTCTGTCCTTGGCCCCTTACTCTTCAATATATTTATCAATAACTTACTCCATCTCGGATATCTCTCTAATCCAGTATGCAAGTGATTCAACAGTCATCTGCTCAGATGACTCCCCTTCTGACCTACTGCTAAAAACTCAATCAGCTTTCTCTAAAACCGAAACTTGAATACAGAACAACCACCTCACCCTAAACGCAAACAAAACAAAGCTAATGATCTTTTCTCCATCTAAAAACTCCTCTATTGATAAAAAAACTCCTTTACTATACTAAGTCAGAATAACATTCCCATTGAAATTGTACCACACACTAAACTGCTCAGTGTCATCATTGATAAACATCTAAAATTTGATATCCACATCCAAAAAAAAAAAACACCAAAAACTAAGACTCCTATACAGACACAATCGCTGCATTACTCCCTCCACCAAAAGGACCTTAGCTTCCTCATACCCTCTCCCTCTCTCATGTACAGCTCCTCTCCTCGCTAATATCCAACTCAGCTTACAATCCGAACTGGAATCCTGCTACAATAAACTCTGCAAATTTGCCACCAATTCTAAAAATTAATCTCATCACTGCCTCTCCCTCCACTCTCTGCAATGGCTCGAGCTTCCCATTTACCTGAACTTTCTTAAACTTACCTCTTCCCATAAGCGTATAGTCAAGCCTTCCAGCTCTCCCTCTCTCTCCACCACCTTAACCACCTGTATTCCTAATCGTTCACTTCAGTCAAGAAATCAAAACCTCCTAAAAATCTACAAACCTTCACAGACCCCTGGGCACCTTCTGCTGTCCTGCTCCTTAGCTAAATTATGGAGCTCATTTCCTCCCTCCCTTCGACATACTCCAAACCATACCAACTTCAAATCTCACATCTACTCCTACCTATCTTCAAAGTTTTGAATCCCCCTGCTTTTCTCCAACATAAGTCCTTCCACTAATTACATCTATCCTCTAGTTTATTTTTTCTGCCACCCACAGTCTTACTCCAGCTACTACTACTTGTACTTTGTTTATAACTAAATTCCAGCTATTATTTTTGTCTAAATATTACACTCTATAAATACTAAAAGACCATTTTGCTGCAAGATTTTATACTCAGTAAATGAATTTATATTCTGTAAATATAATTTAAAATTATATAGTCAGCATAAAGTAGATGACTTCTTTGTTTTGTATATTTGTCTCTGTCACTAGAAGCTCTCTGTAAATTAATTTATACTCTGTAAATGTATTTCATATTGTATACTAAGCATGGGGTATATGACTACTTTGCTCTGTTTGATTGCCATTGTCAGTGGAGCTTTCCTCCCTGGGCCTCCACTGAAATTGAGCTCTTTTAGGCCCAGTAGACTTCCTGGTCATCAAACTGAAATAAATAAATAAAAATCTTGAATCTCTTTAGGAAAGGTGGTATCCTTCTTTCTTTTACTGAAAACTACTCTACAAGAAGGATCAATAGCCTGAATCAAACCCTGAGCCAGTCCAAGTAAACTTCTTCTATTCAAAGACATTTGAGGAAGAGTATAGATACATGCTTGGTTTTCTGTTTCTTTTTGACAAGAAAAATGGGGCCAACCATGTTGCTAATGGCAGCCACTGCTTCTCTAGGGATGGGCACAACATTCTTACACAACAGGGAATCCTTCCCTGTACCCTCTCTCAGGACCAACAAGAGTGGTTCTCCTTGCCCACTGAGGCAGACACCAACAGCTGCAGAGGGCGTGGCTTATGCCTGGTCCATAGTGACTGTATGTGCTACACCAGAGGGATCTAGGCTAAAAGATGAGTGGTCTGAGGTGCAACAAATGGCCACAGCAGAATCACCCACCTGTGGCTGAGGCAAATTGCTAGTCTGCTATGGTGGCAAAGGCTGTTTTTCTTTTTGTGACTGGAAGAAGGACCAACCATGGAACTGATGATTTATTCCATGGTCAAGCCGTAAATGGTGCCTCTATCCCGGGGAAAACTAAGCAACAATGCCACTGAAACTACCAGTCCACAAAAGTTACTTTTTTGACAGAATAAAATACAGGGAAAACACTTTCAAACACTATGGCAGTCCCACAACCTTAAAACAAACATAATTTCTTCACAGAAAATAGTTTATTAGTTAGGTAACACTACTTTTAAACTGACAGAAACAATGAGTGCTCCATTTAAATGTACATTACAGTGTCAAGACAATCCTCTAAAACAAGACATTCCTAGCTTTAAAATAGCTTTCCTGAAGAGGAAAGTAATAAAACACCAGTAAAAATAAGAAAATGGAAGTTTTTCCCCCAATGTGAGCTTATCAGCCCTAGAAAGCACAAGCCAAATGTCGATCCTCAAAAGCCTCAGAGGAGGGTACTCTTCAGTGGCAGGAAAGCTCTAAAGGGCTTTGCACCCAAACTTGTCTTTTAGTTAGCTCAGCTTGACAGTTTGAGTACATGGAGTGTACCCTGAAACTTTGGAAGCTGTCTGGCTTTTATATCCTTATATCTTTGGTAGGATATAATCCATATAGCTAAGGCTACTGCAGCAGACAGTGATCAATATGAAGAACACACAGTTTTCTTATTTAAGATATTCACGTATATTCCTCTCCAGCTGCAAGAGTTGTGAGTTTAAAACTGCTGTTTGACTGCATTGAATTTTGGATTTCCTACTTTGAAGGTTTGGATTGTTGCATTACTTTTTGGATTTTTTTGGTCATATTTTATTAATATTTTGTTGTACTTTAAATTTTGTTTTACTGCATAGGTTTTTTCTTGGAGCCTTACAAGGTATTGGCTAGAGTCAGTTAGGAAACATTCCTTTTGCATTTATTGACTGACTAGCAATTAGATCTAGCTAATTAGTGGAGGAACTGAGAAACAGTTTTCTAAGGTATCTACAGCCTTCTCTTGCTACAAGAGCTCTGAGTTTAAAATTACTGTTTGACTGCATTGGTTTTTGAATTTGATGTTTTTTAGCTTCTCACTCCCACTGTAAATTAGACTTTGGAAGCTCCCATCAGTCCTAATTCTGCTGGGCACTGATAGCTCAAACTGATAAGGCACTTCCATTAGACTCTAAACACTTGAGTTAGCCTCTGTTTCATATCATCCCATTTCAGTTAGTGCACATTGTAGTATTCAGAGTGTTAATCTAAATTGTGTATTGTTCTTTTCTGCATTTTTCCTTGTTTTAACCAAAAGTCAACTGTTTGCATTTGTAACTTGGTCTGGCACCTATAGTCTTTAGTATCCCTCACAATAGTAAAACAGTTGTGAATTGCTACAGGATGTCAACCTTGTTTATCACATTTCTACTGCATTTTACTGTTTGCATTTCACTTAATCTAGGGACCTTAGTATGACTCACAACAGTGAGGGAACTGTGAATTACTGCATGATCTGAGCCTTTTATGTCTACTTACATTGCATTTTTACTATTTACTGATTGGATTCCACTCTAGAGCATCTCCTACAACCTGTGCTGAGCTGTGCAGCCACAGGTTACAGTGCCATGAATAGATGCAGGCACCTAGAGTTGCAATTTTCCATATAAACATTCCTCTGCTGTTTTTCTCAAGTATCTAGCTTAGTAGAGAACAGCTAGTCTGCCTGCTAAGAAGCATTATCCCAAGAGTGTTGTTTTATATCAGTCCTAGATCTCTCCTCCCAGCCCAACATCTCCAGATTTTGTTAGTTATAAACCCATCCTACACTGTCCCTCACAGATTACAAAAAAGAGGAGCTGCAACCATAGAAGTGCATTTTCTACTGTCTCTGTAGCCAACCTGGTGGAAATGGGCATCCTGAGACAATGTGGCAAGTGTCTCATGTTTACTGACAACCACCTTATTGTTAAGCAGATGACACAATTTGCAATTGATGTATTTACACAATGTCTTTGGAGGAAAAGCTCTAGCATATGGATACTGATATCTCCAAACAAGCTGCCAGTAATACACACATACTACATCTACTATGGCTCAGACATAGACATATGTTGACGCTCTTAGAGGCTCTACCCAAACCTCAAAGGCCTGCTATATGCTGTCCTCAGCAACCTTCCAAACATTCTATTCTACAAGGCAACTCTCCCCAGGGCACATACAACCAAATCTCACAATGTCTCAATCTGAGCCCTTAAGGCAAACTATCACACAAACCAATATATTGGTCATTGGAGACTCTCCTGTGAGACACAGTGATGCCCCACTCACCAGGCTGAACAAGGAAACAGTTAAAATCAGTTGCTTATCACGTGCAAGGATTCCACAGATCACGCATGCACTCAGGACATTGAGTCACAAGTGCCAGTATGACTCTGTCATAGGCCATGTGGGTGTTAATGACCCGAGACATACCTCCCTGGACTATATGAAGAGAGACATGATAGAGCTTTTAGATTATGTGTCCCAGGCAGGTATGAGCCTAGCACTGAGCAACATTCTACCATTTCCAAGGATGATAGTACAATCTAAATATAAGATGAGTAACTTTAACAATTGGCTTAATCACTGGTGTCATTCTAAGGGGGTCCAATATTTGTCGGCTTGGGAAGGACATCATTGACAGACCATGCTGCTTCACCAGTGATGGTCCACACCTATCCCCACTAGGCTTTCATATAATGGCCAAAACATTATCCTTCCCTATAGTACCTTTTTAAGGCAATATCAATTTGATGAATCTTCTGACATAGTAAATTCTACTCAAGATAAACTAAATATGTTATTGCTCAATGCTAGAACTCACAAGAAGAAGCTTCACTCTCTGGAAGCATTCCTCACCCTGGAGTGTGTTAATATCTGTGCAGTTACTGAGACATGATTTAAAGGCACAGAAGACACCCTGGAAGTACGCATTTAGACCAGTTACTGCAGGAAAAGGGACAAGAGGTGGAGGTGTATCACTCTACATAAACTTAAGTACACCTCAAGATTGGACTAACGATATGACACACTTGAGCTACTCCATGTCCAACTAACTTCAGATAAAGTCGCATACCATATCCTTGCTAGCTATACATCCTAGTATATGACCCAGGATAACCATAGCATGTGCATGAATGGAGTCACTCACCATTCAGTCCAACACCATATTCATGGGTAATTTCAACTGTCCTACCATAAACTGAGATACATACACATCCATTAACATGCAAGCTCAAAGATTCCTGCATTTTGTCAATGCAAAAACCCTGGAACAGCTAGTCTGCACACCAGCAGGGAGAGCAAATGTCCTGGATTAGATGCTGACAGACATGAGGGAATATTACAGCCACCCTCCCTCAGTGTAATGTCTTTACTGGTCAGATCAGATCACAAAGTGGTCACCCTTGAAATAAATATTAACCCAAACTCCCAGCAAACCACAGAACCTTTAAAAACTTTTCCAAGGCTAACTACCTCCTAATAAGTGATGGCATAACTAAATTCCATGTCCCACCCCCACAAACTCGGAGATCATTGTACCCTATGCAGAAGTGTTTAGGGAAACCCTGTACAAGCATATAAATAACTGCATAGAAATGGCAGTGCAAAACCAAAACAAACTTTGGGTTGCACAACAAAAGAAAAAAAATCCTGTCCCAGAATAAGAAGGGTTATGCCCAAAGAGAAAAACTCCCTCATCAGTCTCAACAAGAACCCAGGGAACAAATCAAGTCCACCAAACCCAATTTTGAAGCAAAAATAGCCTCCTAGGCTAAGGATAACCATAAGGCATTTTTTCATGTATATATGCAGCCTGTACTGAACAGGAGGATTTAGTAAATTTGCTGACCAATAAAAAATTTAGCTCCAATTTCACCTCCATTACCCCCCCCCAGGAAATATCTTCTACCATTTCTCCCCAACCGTCACTAAAGAAGAGGTCTTCATTGCACTCACCAAACTAAAAACACTGTATAAATAAGTCCTGATAATATCCCAAGATGCCTCCTAAGTAGCTTGAAATACAGCCTGCCAGGCCCAGTAAAATCTCTGTTCAATCACAGCCTCCAGACAGGCTTCATCTCCGGGGAATGGAGGACTGCAACAGTCATGCATCTACACAAAGGGGACCATTAACAGACCCGGGGAACTACAGACCCATAAATTTGACTAGCCTTGTATACAAGAATTATTGTAGACCAGATAAACAAAGACATGTGAATCTTCAAACACTGGTCCCATCCCAGTTTGGTTTGCCAAGGGCAGGTCATGCCTATTAAACCCAGTGGACTTCTTCGAGAAGGTTAATAGTGTCATGGACGAGGGCAAAATGGTGCATACTGCCTACCTTGACATGACAAAGGCATTTGACCTAATATCTCACTTGATTATTATAGACAAACTCACAGATTTAGGCATAAATTTCTGTGTCGCCTGATGGATAGCCAAATGGCTCACAGATAGGACACTTGAAGTTAGTGTCAGGGAATCCACCTCCACTGAGGCTTTTTACAATTGGTGTCCCTCAGGGCTCAGTATTGGGACCTCTCCTGTTTGGAATATACTACTTTGAAGTCTAGGCAAATATAGATAGCCTTTGGCTGGCCAAAATTGCTGATAGGACAGGTAGCTTACATCCTTCTAAGCTGGGAATTGCTAATTGAAAGCTCAGTTTCTGCTATTCTAAAAGTGTATTAGTTCTGGTTTAAGCACTTGGGCTTCAGGCCAGTTATTCTACATTAAGAAGGTTTGTGGTCTGCACTCTTGTGGGAGGAGGGGCTGGATTCTGCCCTTCTGAGCTGGGAATTTCTGATCACTGGCTTATTGTGCCTGCTTATTCAAACTGTTTCTTTCTGAAATTTGTGTGGCTTGTTGCTTTAGCATAGGACCAGATTCAGGCCTGCTGAATCTAGTTTTGTTTGTATAACTTGAGCACTGATCCAGGCCATCTTTTTTGGAGAAGGTTCCCCTGCACCCTAGTAGCAGAAGTGTGCAGTTAGAACTTGTCTGATTGAAGACTACTGAAACAGGGCTCAGTTTTGAGTTTTTTTCTGGTTAATTGAGTAACTTGTTAAATCAGATTGTTCATTTTCTATTTTTTATATATATTTAAAAAATGCACTTTATTCATCTGCTTTTACTGTATTTGTGTTTCTTCCTACTTTATTACTTAGGGGCATTGACTACAACTCTGAACTGAGGTATATAACAATAAGTATCTTTTTATGCACATTTAAAGTGTTTTTTTAATTGTATCTACTTTATTTTCTGGAAAAAAAAAACTTGTTTCCCACCTTTCTAAGCTAGTATAGTCCAGTTTTCAGGTTAGTGCTGAATTCAGGGCTGTGTTACAAATCTCTGTGTTTGCCCATACCTTACTCGGATAGAAGGAAGTTTCTCTGTTCACCTGTGAGAGAGGGGAGCTTTGAACAGCCTATCTGTCCCTGGAGGAGTCGTTTCAGCCCAGAAAGTAGTAGTTTATTGGCCATTTTGGGATAATTTCTATCTCTTTCATTTCCCTGCTATAAAAAACGCATTTGCCCGGTTTTACACACCGGGCAGCACCAGTTAGCTAGGGTATAACTATTCCCGGCTCCACAAAGTCTCCACTTCAATTTTTCCCATGGAACTAGACAAACTTTCAAATTAAGCACACAAGCCATTCATTTCTCAGCCCGGCACTTGCTCAAAACTCATAGCAAGCACTTATAAACCCTAGCACTACAGAAGGACAAGGCTCTCTATTCGACCTTACCAGCCGTTCAGTAAAATAGTTTACTGTACGTATCCAGGCATGTCCAAAGGGCAGTCTCAGGTGTACTCTTCGGTCCAACTGGTGAATCTGGGCATTTTGAGGCAATGTTACAACTGCCTCATGTACACAGTCAACCCTCTTTTCCTACCACAAAACACTAATACTTGCGAGAGATGCAATTATACAGCCAAACTGGAGGCTAAGCTCTCTCAAACCAAGACTGGATCAGACAGTCAAGAGGAGAAGGGAAATACTGGCATCACACCACCAGTCTGACATAGACCCATTAAACCAGCACCGGCAAAAAAACTCACGTAAATACACAAAAACATACTCGGAGGCTCTAAATAAAAATCTGAAAAAGCAACAGAGCCCTCCAAAGCAGACATCCAAGCAACCTCCACCCCAACACAAACCATGAAATACATACCAGTGTGCCACGCAATCACAGCCCTCAAGGCAAAATAACATACCCAACATACTAGTAATAGGTGACTCTATAGTCAGGCACACTGACGTCCCACTCACTAGGTTGAATAAGGAGAAGGTTACTGTTAGCTGCCTGTCGGGTGCCAGGATCCGCCACATAACACAAGCACTCAGGTCACTCCAGAACAAGTACAAATACGACTCTGTCATTGTCCACGTTGATGTGAATGACCTGAGCCGTACCTCCCTGGACTACACGAAAAGAGACATGGAAATGCTCTCTGGTCACGTAGCCCAGGCTGGTATAACCCTGACCCTGAGTAGCATCCTGCCCTCACCAAGAATGATGCCATGGTATAAACGATTATCAATTTCAACAATTGGCTAAGTTTCTGGTGTCATTCAAAGGGGATCCAGTGTCTGTCTGCTTGGGATGACATGCTCGACAAGCCACACTGCTTCGCTAGAGATGGCTTGCACCTGTCACCCTTAGGCTTTCGAATACTGGCCAAAGCTCTTGCCACCCCCATAGTGCCTTTTTTAGACAAGGCTCAGAAGACAAACCCACCACCATAAATAGCACAAGTAACAAAAATCTGAGGGTAAATACTACTCAATGCCAGAAGTCTAAACCTCAAAATGCATGCACTCGAGGCACTCCTTAGTATGGAAAAAATCGATATATGTGCAGCAACAGAAACATGGTTTAAGGCTCCAGAGAGCACCCCAGCACTACCAGGCTACAACTCGTACCATACATTTCGGCCACAGAACCCAGACTGAAATACAAAAGGCGGGGGAGTATCCATATTCATCAAGGATACCCACACCTCCAGGTTAGTGGCACAGCATGATGCTTCAGAGATTATCCACGTGCAACTAACAATGGGCAAAACTGCAATTCAGATTGTAGCTTGCTACAGATCACCCACCATGTCCCAGGACCCCCATTCCACATTTCTGGAAACACTGAGTAACATAAAGGTCCTACCAAACACCCTAATATTGGGTGATTTCAACTACCCAAACATTAACTGGGAGAACTACTCAAGTATTAACTCCCTTGCCCAACATTTCCTGGAATTTATAAACTCAAACGCCCTGGAACAACTGGTCAGCACTCCCACCAGAGGTGACAACATATTGGAACTGGTCATCACCAACATGGACGACCGGTGTTCCACACTGGAGGTCAACCCCTCGCTGGTTAGATCTGTCCATAAACAAATCACTTTGGATATCCACATTTCGTCCCCACCCCTGGACAAGGAAACCACTGTGACAAACTTTTCAAAAGCAAACTTCACATTACTTAAGATGGAGGTGAAAAGTTTCAAAACCCCCATGCTAAAGGATAACGCTGTCCAAGCTGCAAAATCCTTTACTAATGCATTCTGTGGGCACCTACAAGAATGCATGGATTATGCTATCCCAAGCAAAACCAAGACTCACTCCTCCAAGAAAAGGAAACCAGTCTGGTGGACTCCTGCCATAAACAAGCTATACAATAGAAGGAGGAAATTAGTACAGAAAAGAGTAAAATCCCAAGAAGGGAAGACATCCCTGATCAGTATCAGCAAGAAACTATGATCCCTCATAAAATCGTCCAAGGCGAGCTTTGAAAGAAAACTTGCCAAGGACTCCAAAGATAACCACAAGGCATTCTTTAGCTATGTCAAGAATCTAAGTGGCAATGCTCAGATATGCTCGGAGTTAGTGCAGAATGGCACAAAATACACTGAACCAACCAATATTGACAGCATCCTGGCAGACAGGTTCAGTGCAAACTTCACCCCCCTCTCAGCCCCAAAAGGGTCCATAAACATATCAGAAGAATGTAGAGCCCCTGAAATCACAGACACTCAGGTTAAATTAGCCCTCTCCAAAGCCAAAAACACAGCATCAATGGGACCTGATGGTGTCCCAGGCTGCGTCCTACACAAGCTCAAAGACGAACTAACCCCAAACCTAAACACACTGTTTAAACTCAGCCTCTCCACAGGCTACGTACCCATAGAGTGGTGCACAGCAATGGTTATTCCGCTCCACAAAGGTGGAGCCACAACAGACCCTGGGAACTATTGCCCTATAAGCCTGACTAGCTTGGTCTGCAAGGCTATGGAGCGCATCATCATGGAACTCATTAACAGAGACATTGGGAACCTCCAAACACTGGACCCTACCCAGTTCGGCTTTGTTAAGGGCAGATCATGCCTCCTAAACCTGGTGGACTTCTTTGAGACAGTTACCAAGGCTATAGACGAGGGAAAGGTGATACACACAGCCTACCTAGACCTCACAAAGGCCTTCAACACCATTCCCCATTCTGGTATTATAGACAAACTCACCAGCCTGAACATAAACCCCTATGTCACAAGATGGGTTGCCAGTTGGCTCACGGACAGAACCCACATGGTGAGAGTTGCAGGAGCTAGGTCTGACTCTAAACCGGTTACAAGTGGCGTTCACCAGGGCTCAGTCCTGGGACACCTCCTGTTCGGCATATACTTCTCAGAGGTACAGACAAGCACAGGAGGACTGTGGCTGACCAAGTTCGCTAGGGGCTATAATTGACTCACCGGCTGACACAGACATCCTCCGAAAGGGTCTCACTGAGATGGATACCTGGTGTCAAAATCATGGCCTCAAGCTAAATGCCAAAAAGTACATAGTTATTCCCTTTGGAAATAGCAAAGTACCTACAAACTACCACATAGGTGGCAGTCCCCTAAATACGGAAAACTTAATAAGGGATCTGAGGACCCAAGTAGATAGTACTCTCTCCTTTGGTAATCACATTGCCAAAGTGGTTAGAAAATCCTTCTATGTGGCCCACCTAATCACAAAAGGGTTTGCATCCAGATCAGAAGAGGTCATTATGCCCCTCTACTCATCACTCATCAGACCCATCATAGAGTACAATGCCCCATTTGGGATGTACCTTACAAGACACCTGCAACAGATGGAAAGACCACAGAAGTACCTCACCAAGAGGATCACTGGCCTCAAACAGATGCCCTATGCAGCTTGACTGAAGAAACTCCAGCTGTACTTGGTTGCATACCGCCTGCTCAGAGGTAATCTCTGCCTGACATACAAGGCCATGTCCAACCCAGAATTGATGGACATGCTCCACCTAAAGAAAACCTTATCCCCTCGAGCCACAGGCTTTAGGGATATAAACCTCACCACAACAATAAATAGGATGTGCTTGAGGGATAGATTCCTGTCCCAGAGACTTCCCATGCTTTGGAACAAGATTCCAATCTACATTAGGCAGAGCTCCTCACTAGCACTCTTCAAGAGAAACCTTGACGAGTGGATGGGAAACAGAAAGTTTACCCCAGGGATCACTTCAGTGGCTTTGCTGGACAGAGGTACAGGGAACTAATCTAAGGGGGCGGCGAAAGCCAACACATTCTGGCTAGGCTTATAAATGCCTTTGGGCAGATAGCCTAGTACCTACCTATGAACCTATGACTGCAATCTGCATGCAGTCAGTGAATCCCCTAAAGATGTAAATATCCTCCAGGAGAGTCTAACACTGACAAATAACTGGTACCAGAGCCATGGCCTAAAACTCAATGCAAACAAATGCATAATTATACCCTTTGGGAAGACAAACACCCCTGTAAATTACAACATTGATAATACTTCCCTAATAGTAGACCCTGAGGTAAGGGACTTGGTAACTCAGGTTGACAGCAACCTGAACTTCGATCACCATGGGTCCATGGTGGTGAGAAAATCCTTGTACATGGCACAACCTATAATTAAGGGATTGCCATCAAGATCTAAGGAGATCATAGTGCCACTATACTCAGCCATCATTGGGCTAATAATAGAGTACAGTTCACCCCCTGGCATGTGCCTGACCGGGCATTTGCAGCAGGTGGAGTGGCCACAGATATTCCTAACTAAAAGGATACAGGGTGTAAATAACACATCCTGTGAGAACCACCTCAAAGCCCTGTCCTTGTACTCTTGTTTCCTATAAACTACTGAATGGTGATCTATGCCTAACCTACAAAACATTCTTAAACCCATTCCCTGATGGATCTGCTACACATTCACAAAACAAACGGCACTAGAATTACCTGAGCTAAGGATTTAAATCTCGTCTGTGACATAAACAAAACAGGTTGGAGACAGGTATGTATCTCCGAGATTACGTCATCTCTGAAACAGACTTCTCCATTCATGTGAAGCAGAGATCTTTCCTAAGCCTATCCAAAAACAGTTTGGCTCTATGGATGGGAAATTGCAAATTTATCCCTGGCTTGCTCCTTGTCTCCTTTATGGACAGGGCCAGCTTGTAGATGCTGTAAGGCACAGGCAAATACCGAAAACATTGTAGTCCTTGGGTATTGATAAATGCGAAACTTGGAGCACAAATGGCTAGGCTTAAAAAGGCAATAGGCTGTTAGCCTAGTTACTTCCTATGATCCTGTGAATATGTCAAAGGGCCCTCTTTGTCCACCATTTGGTCCCAGTGGCTTAGGCCCATATTCTTCCCGTTGGCTGCTTCCATCCCAGGGGAAGAAGAGCTGGATGTATAACTGTTGGGGCAGAGTCTACCCTTTTGTTTACTCTGTCTACACACAACAAATCAAGGGGAGAACTTTACAGTCCAACTGGACATCTGATTAACATTAGAATAAGCATAAATACTTGATTCATTTGCCTCATAGTCATTATTTTAATACATTTTGTAGCCTGGCAAAGCCATTAGTAAACTATCCATAACAAACTATAAAATAATGTATCTGATGCTATCCATGTTATTATTGATCATGGAAGGGTCTTGGATCCGACCTTGGATCCGAACTGGCAGAGTGAGCAACACCTGCTGAGCTTGAGCTCCTCCCCTCCCAGGAACACCTGCTACCCATAATCCTCAGATCTCATTTGCCGCGAACAGTGAATAGTCATGTTCCCTGCAGCTCAACCTCTTCAGCTGGATAAGTAAGCTTTTTGGGTAACTTTTTGAAGTTTTCTGTCTCTCTTTCCTATCTGTCAAGTGTAGTCAGCTTAGTTTAGTCCACTAATGGGTTTCCTTCCTTCTTATAGTTGATCGCTGATCTGTTAGGCTTTTTCCTGCCCTTTTATCTCCTTTAGTGTCTTTCCCTTTCCTTGAGTGTGTACGCATGTGTGTGTGTTGGGGGTTTGTATTTTGTTGTGTTATGGCTGACAAACCCTCCAGTTTCAGGCATTGCTCCTCATGTGGTCAGAAGTGAGCTCCTGCCAACACGCATGAGAAGTGTGGCTATTATCTAGGCAAGCCCCATTTAGAGAATGAATGCGATATCTGTACAGGGTTCAACCCTAGGGCTCTCCTAGATCACAGAAAGAAGCTGCTACTTAAAGGGCTTGCTAAAGGGGGTCCCCTGATCTTGTGCTCCCCCTCCAAAGAGCCCCTTCAGGTCCCAAGAGGAAGCCCTCTTCCTCTTGGGACTCTCTTGCTAAACGGCCCAGGCTCTCAGATCCCTGTGCCCGAGATCCGAGCCCAGCTTCAGGGGCGTCAGCTCTGGGGTCTTCGGCTCCGAGAGCCTCAGCTCCCCCAGCCAGATCCAAATCCTTGGAAACTCAGAGGTCCTCAGATCTGATTGGATCCAAAACCCCACAGATCCGACGGGCCCATTGGATCCATCTGTGGGGTCCTTTGTGTGCTCAGATCCAACCAGGCCATCGGATCAGATGGCTTCCTTGGAGCCCATTATTATAATCGATCCTCTGGCCCCATCCAGAGTTTCGGATCCGAGAAAGTCCAGCAGGTCCTCCTGTAGGGACTGCAGACATTCAACCCATGCAGACCATTTTTCAGTTTCCTCCCGGTTTACTAGCCGTTTGCTCCCATCTGATATGGACCAAATGATGAGGAGCTTTCTCAAAGCCCAAAGGAACTTGGCTTGCTTTCATCCCCTAGCTACTTGCTAAGGGTCTCTTCACCCACGTCAGAACTCCTTTCTTTCCATCCGACTCCTGCGAGTTTGGCTCCCCAGGATCAGAGCTTGCCTAAGGAAAGGCCATCCTTGTCAGGTAGTGCTCCCACTCCCACACTGCCTGGATCCCTGGCTGGTTCAGTCCCCTTGCCCTAGGGGCTGGCATTGCCTTGGACCTGAGAGATCCACAGGGGCCACTGAGGGGGGGATCCAGTCTGGAGTTTTCAGACCATTCCCTTCCCTTGGGGGCATTTGCCTTGGATAGCTCGGGACCAAAATCATCTGGGGACATTGGTACTTTGCCTGGGTCCACCCTCCCGCCCCAGTCGGTCATTACCGATGAGGGTGGGGCTTCTTCCAGTCTGTCTGCCTTCCGAGCAGTAGAGAGGAACATGTCTGGTTGGTCAGCAGCCTCTACCTCAGCTCTGGCCTCACCCCTGCCTGGTTCCGTTTTGGGTGACAAATCTTCATCATTGGTCCAGGGTCAGCCCTCTCAGGATTGCCTTCAGAAGGGCATTATGCCCATAAAGGTACCCTCCTCCTCCGAGTCCTCCACAGAGCCCACAGTGGAGGAGCCTCCTCGGAAGAAGATGTGCAAGAGGAGGCACCTGGACTCCTCTCAAGAGTCCCTCACTGAGGACACGGATTTCGAGGAAGGTGATGGGTCCCCCAGACTACCGTTTGAGGAGGTGTCCTTTGGAGACATACTTAAGATCCTGAAAGAGCAGTGAGGTTGGTGTTCCCCCACCCTGTCCTCAGAGGAATCCGTGTTCCTGAAAGCATTCTGGGTGGACCCATCTTCCTCCTGGGTGTTTCCCCCTGTGGATGAGCTAGTCCAGCTCATTGCCAGCAGGGAGTGGAAGGAGCTGGACACAGTAGACCCAGTCCCCAAGCGAGTGGGCAAGTTTCTAAGTCCACCGAAAGACAAACCTTTTTGGAATAAGGTTGTCCCTGTAGATGCTATTGTGGTTGCTGCAGCCACCAAGAAAGAGCTCACAGAACAGAAGAGAGAGTCGTGTGTGATTGATCATTTTGGGAAGCACATGTATGCCTCAGCTACCTTCGGACTGAGGACTACTAATTATATGGCACATTTCAAATGGCTGCAAAGGGATTTTGTGTCAGAACTTTCCTCTTCCCTTTTAGAGTTGTTGCCTCTGGAGAGCCTTAAACTGGTCTCTCTGAAGCTTTCTACTCTCACTTCCCTTGCTAATGCCTCAATGAGGTTGATCTCAAATGCAGTTGAGGCCACCTCACAAGCAGCAGGCACAGGCATTGCTATTAGGCATCATGCCTGTCTTCACCTTTGAGTGTTTTTGGACAACTTTAATGCACATTTACCAGTGCCCTGTTTGATGGCTCTACTCTATTTGGTCAAGGAAATACTGTCCCACGATGAGCAGGAAGGAAAGAATTTGTCTGCAGTAGGAACGAAGTTTTCTACTCCTCAACATTCCTTCTCAAAGACTCAGAGGGGTAATAAAAATCTCCTCAGGAATCCTCTTCTTTTGGGTGGGAAGGGGATTTGATGGCAAACGCCAACCCAGAGGAAGAGGAGGTCTGCAGAATCAGGACTTCTGAGAACCCTTCTTGGAGAAGCCCCCACAGTGCTCCTGAAGTGTTGCCTGGCTCTTCTGCCCTGGAGGCAGTCGGGGGCCATATCTCCTTGCACCCCCCCCCCCGGCTTGGGCTGCTCTTACCTCAGACCAGTGGGTGCTAAACATTGTGTCCAGAGGATACTTTATACCCTTCAATCACCCCCTTCCAATCCAGAAGTCACTCCCGAATGTCCCACCCCACCAAAGGGAGTTAGCTCTCATAGAGGTTTGAGACCTCCTTCAAAAAGAGGCATCCAGAAGGTCCCAACAGGACGACAAGGATCTGGTACTTACTCTCGCTTCTTTTTAGTGCCCAAAAAAACAGGAGACCTGCGTCCCATTCTGGACCTCAGCAAGTTGAATTTATCGGTCAAGAAGTCGAAGTTCCAGATGGTCACTGTTCAGTCTCGTCTCCTACTTCTGCGCAAGGATGATTGGATGTGCCCAATAGATCTCAAGGATGCATACTATCACATAAAAATCGACAGGTGCTCCAGGAGATTCCTGTGCTTCTGGCTGGGGGTCAATCATTATCAGTTCAGAACTCTGCCCTTCGGTCTCACCTCAGTCCCCGGGTGTTCACCAAATGTATGGCAGTGGTAGCAGGCCATCTCCGGCTGTAGGGTTTTCAGGTCTTCCCTTACCTAGCTTATTGGCTCCTTATGGCTGCCACAAAGCATCTTCTCTCTCTAACCATGGATTTTACTCTAGGTCTATTTCATAGGTTCATAGGTAGGTACTAGGCTATTGGCCTGTATAAGCCAAGCCAAAAAGCTATCCTGGCTTTCGCCACACAAGAAAATTATTTTCCTGTGCCCCTGTCGAGCAGCGCCACAGAAGTGATCCCCAGGGTGAATTTTCTATCTATATATAACCAAAAATACACCGAGGTACCACACAATAGCGTCTTTATTACACAAAAAATAAGAACAGTGGTGAGCGCTTTCGCAAAACTAATTGCTTCATCAGACACGAAAATAAAACACTCCATTGCTTATATACAGATGGAACCATTGACTAAATCACTGATGTCATAGGTCAATTAAGGCATTAAAGCTATATAAAACTTATAAATGTAGAAAAGGCTACATATAGAGAAAACTGCATATAAAAGACACATATAAAATACTGCATGTAAATGCATATAAAAACTACATATAAAAACTACATACAAAAACTATATACAAAACTGTTGGTAAAATACCTAAGTAATGTGCATAGATATAAACTCCATAAATACTGTAGCTATGAAAAAATAAAAGGATAAAAATTTAGATCTAGTTATAAAATCTATCTACAATATGTATGTGTAACTAAAAGTAGTCTATGTCTCTACAATATGAATAAATAAAGTGTAATGGGTGTATGAGGTGCCTAAAATTAAACATCTGTAAACTTTGTTAGCCAAAGACCTTCTGTGTTAGCCTGTACTTGTAGATACCAAACAGGAAAGGTCATAGGACTGAACCCTGTGGTACTCCACTTGTCACTGGTCTGAAGTCGGATTTAGAGTCTGCTACTTTCACAGTGTGGGTTCTGTCAGTGAGCCAGTTGGCAACCCATATTGTGACATAGGGATTTATGCCTAGTTTAGTGAGTTTATCTATAATTCCAGCATGTGGGATGGTGTCAAAAGCCTTCTCGAGATCTAGATCGGCTGTGTGAACCACCTTACCCTCATCTCTGGCTTTGGTGACCGCTTCAAAGAAGCCTATCAGGTTTAGGAGACATGATCTGCCTTTTACAAACCCAAACTGGGTGGGGTCCAGAGTTTGGAGATTACCAGTGTCATTGTTTATAAGTTCCATGATGATACGTTCCATAGCCTTGTAGACCAGGCTCGTCAGGCTAATGGGGCGGTAGTTCCTGGGGTCTGGTGGTGGCTCCCCCTTTGTGGAGTGTGATAACTTTCACTGTGTGCCATTCACTGGGCACAAAGCCTGAGGTGAGGCTATGATTGAACATGATACTTAGGAGGGGTGCCAGTTCATTCTGTAGTTCATGTAGAATGCAGCCTGGTATGTTGTCAGGTCCCATGGATGCTGTGTCCTTGGCTTTGAAGAGTGTGGTTTTTACCAGTGCAGCCATGATTACAGGAATTTTGCATTCTTCCGGTATAGAGATGGGCCCTTTAGGGGATGAGAGGGGGGTAAAGTTAGCACTGAACCTATCTGCCAGGATGTGGCAATATCACTTGGTTCTGTATATTTAGTGCCATTGTGCTGTAATTCAGAGTAGATCTGAGTGTTGCCATTGAGATTCTTGACATAGCTATAGAATGCTTTGTGGTTGTCTTTAGAATCAGTGGAGATTTTGTTTTTGTAACTAGCTTTGGAGGATTTTATGAGGGATCTTAGCTTTTTACTGAGGCTGACCAGGGAGTTCCTCCAATCATGGGATTTTACTCTTCTTTGCAACAGTTTCTTTCTTCTGTTGTAGAGTTTGTTTATGGCAGGGGACCACCAGATTGGCTTCCTTTTTTTGGAGGATAGCATCTTGGTTCTGTTAGGGATTGCACAATCCATGCACTCGTGTAAGTGCTTATAAAGTGCATTTGTGTAGGATTCAGCAGTCATACCTCTATTGTCCGTCTGCATGGGTGTCGTAAAGTTTGCCACTTCTGTCTTAAGAAGTGTGAAGTTGGCTTTGGAGAAATTTTTTATGGTAATTTCTCTAATGGGGGGTGGGGGCAGGATATGGATGTCTAGGGTGATTAGCTTGTGGTTGGATCTGACAATGAGGAATTGACCTCTGGTGTGGAACACCAGTCGCCCATGTTGGTAATGACCAGTCTAGGATATTGTTGCCCCTGGTGGGGGTCTGGATAAGTTGATCCAAGCCGTTGAAATTTATGAATTCCAGAAAACGTTGAGCAAAAGAGTTGGTACATGAGTCGTTTTCCCAGTTAATGGTGGGGTAGTTGAAATCGGCCATTATTAGGGTGTTACGTTGTACCCTAATATTCTCCAGTGCATCAAGAAATGAAGAGTGGGAATCCTGGGACATGGTGGGGGATCTGTAACAAGCTACAGTTTGGATTGTGGTCTTGCCCAGAGTTAGTTGCTCTTGGATAATCTCAGATGCATTATGCTGAGCAACTAGCCTGGAGGTGTGGATAGCCTTAATGAATATGGACACGCCTCCACCTTTAGTGTTTCGGTCCAGGTTAGCTGGTCAAAAGGTGTGGTATGAATTAGAGCCTGGTAATGCAGGGGTGCTGATCTGAGCATTACTGTCAACCTTCCCAAGCCACACCTTGCTCCGTGTCAGAGGCTGGAATTCATAGGGGTCCTTCTAGACATGGTGTTGGAGACTTCAGCTCTTTCCCTACATAGGATAGATGTGATTTTGGAGTAAGTTCTGCTCCTCTTGGATCGGGACAGTGTCCCTGCCCACCTGATTCTTCAAGCCCTCGGTTCAGTGGAGGCAGCTATTCAGTTGCTTCCCTTCACCAGGTACCACATGTGGGTGCTTCAGTGGACCCTTGCGGTACAGTGGTCGGCTCACCTTCACCATATGCCCATGGCAATCCGAATATCTCGAGTCTGCCAGCACCACTGAGCATGGTGGCTCTGGTCCAAGGATCTTCTGTTAAGAAGACCCTTTTGTCCTCTGCAATCTCCGGCCACGGTGACCATGGACACCTCCTTGTTGGGGTGTGGGGGGGGGCATTTTCAAAAAAGGACAGTTCAAGGCACATGGTCCCCCTCGGAGACCAAGTTGCACATCAACATCCTAGAGATGGGAGCTGTCCTACTATCGTTGCAAGCCTTCCAGGACTATTTCCCTCTCTGGACTGTAGCAATTCAGACAGAAAACATGGTGGTAGTCCTGGTACATCAGCAAGCAGGGGGAACACAATCATACCTGCTGTGCAGAGAGGCCATGAGAGTGTGGGAATGGGTGATGTCCTCCAGGAGCTTTCTTCTTGCAATGCATATCCCCAGCAATTCCAACATGCTGGTAGACAAAATCAGCAGGTCTGTCCTGAGTCCCCATGAGTGGCCCCTGGACCAGTCAGTGACAAGCCAGATTTTTGACTGATGGGGCCTTCTGTGCTATGATCTGTTTACATCCCCATACAATCAGAAATGCAGCAAATACTTTGCCCTGATCCCCCCCACTGGGTGAGTCACCAAGGGACACTCTGCTTCACGATTGACCACCTGGACTCCTCTATACCTATCCTCCAACGCCCCTCATTCCCAAAGTTTTACAAAAAGCCCATTGTCTGAAGGCTCACCTCATCCTCATTGCCTCCTTCTGGCCTCATCAGATATGGTTCTCCCTTCTCTGGTCTCATCTGAAATATCCACCCTGGATATTAGATTCCATCCAGGATCTCATCTCCCATCCATGGGGACTTCCTCCTCCCGACCTTCCATCCCTGAGGCTGACAGTGTGGTACCTCAAGTTCCAATGATTGTCAGTCAGGTTAAGCTGCCTTCTCCTGTGAAGGACATTATTTTGGCATCTGAGAAACCTTCTACTAAATAGGTTTATTCCCAGTAAATGGAAGAGGTTCTCTGTTTGGGCTCGTCAGTGGGACATTGATCCTTTTTCCTCTCCTGTTCCAGACATTCTGTCATTCCTTTCCTCTCTGTTCCAGCAAGGAGTGAGCTTCTCAATGACTAAGTTTCAACTGGCGGCTATTTCACACACTCACCTAAGTGATAGTCCCATGTTTTCTTCTAGTCTCTGCAAGGCCTTTCTTAACGGGATGTTCTTGCTCAGGTCTCATTTCTATAATCCGTCTCCTCCTTGGGATCTTACTTTGGTGCTGCAGTCTCTGACACAACCCCCTTTTGAACCTGCCGAGAAGTGTGATATTAAGTTTCTCCCTTGGAAGATGGCTCCTTTGGTGGCTATTACCTCTGCCAAGAGAGTTTCTGAATTGCAGGCTCTTTGCATAAAGCCTCCCTTCATGATTTTTCACAAGGATGGGGTCTCTCTCAGGACCAATCCTTCATTCCTAAAGTAGCCTCAGAAACTAACCTTAATCATTCTGTTCAGCTTCCCATATTTTTTCCCAATTTTTCAAAGAAATGAGAAGACCATCTACTTTGCCTGGATGTACATAGGCAGTTATGTTTCTATTTAAAGAGGACTGAGGATTTTTGAAAATCAGATCAGGTTTTCATAGTCTTCTCTCAGGCCAGAAAAGGCAGAGCCATTTCCAAAGTGTCAATTTCATGTTGGATAGCTTCTTGTATATTTCACATTTATCAGAACAATCAGAAGGATCTCCCCAAGTCTATTAAAGCTCATTCTACTAGGTCAGTGGCTACCTCTTTGGCATTCTGGGCTAGGACTTCTTTGGATGACATTTATGCTGCTGCCACTTGATCAAACCCCCATACCTTTGTAACGCATTACAAATTGGATTTGATATCTAGGGGTAGAGGGTCATTTGGTCTGGCATGTCCTTCCTTGAGACCTCCCAGGGTTGTGGATAGCTGGGGACTCTGACCTACCTGTAATCAATAATGACACTGATAGCATCAGATGAAGAGTTATGTACTTACCATAACTTGGAATCTGTGCTGTCCAGTATCATTATTCATCACGTTCCCACCCTCCATCCCCTTCCTTCTGTTGACCAGGGGATTCTTGGAGTAATGGTGTGTTTGGTTCTGATGTTGTTGTGGAGAATGTCACTGTCCTGATGTTTATCTAGCAACTCAATCTGAGGATTATGGGTAGCAGGGGTTCCTGGGAGGAGAGGAGCTCAAACTCACGCTGATAGTTCGGATTCAGGACCCATCTGTGATCAGTAATGACACTGGATAGCACAGATTCCAAGTTATGGTAAGTACATCACTCTTTATTTATTTGTATTTGTTAACTAGGACAGAGCATTGATCCACATGGACCCATTTCAACCTTAGTCTGGGACTGTTGTCTGGGTAAGTGATTTATCCAGAGTAACACAATTAGGCAAATGGAGGCTAAGGGAATCAAACTCCTGACCACAGGAAACAGCTCATTAACAACTCATAGCTTTAATCCTTTATGACAGTTAGTTAATGTCTGGCTGACCTCTTCTTAGTAGCATCCCACTACTTTTGAATTTAGGATATGATAAGGTGTGCCATATAGCAAATAAATGAGCTTTGCAAATATAAGGAAATTGAAGAGCAGACAGTCTGGGTTAAAAATATACCAAACGTGTGTACAAGACATCTGTTGTTTCATTTTGTGCATATTAATAGACCTGGTAGGGACAGAAGAAGAGAGATAGAAGTTGTGCATGCAGAATTGATAAAGGAAATAGCTGCCTTCCATTGGCTTTCTTATTCATTTGCAGTTTTACTCTGGGAATGTGTGGGTGTCTGTGTGAATATGTATCAGTTTGCATATGACACTGACAGTTGTCTAAACAAAGAGCATGGCAATTTTAGTAAACAAAACTAACCTATAATCATTGGTGATAGAAGGCATAATTTAAATTCAATGATTACTATGACATTGTGCTCAAGTTCTGGCATCTTAGCATACCTTGCTTTGAGATGGCCATTGCTATTTTTAATTCTGGTGTGAAAATGTGTTCTGTGTTGTTTTAATGCATGAATGCCCAGTGGTATTTGGCCACTTACTGGGTAACTCTCAGGTTTGTCGATGCAGTATTGTCACAAAACTGGGTTAGGCCAGCCAGGTGCTCAAAAAGATCCACTAACATTTCCAGTATTGGTTGGAGTGGACTGTGTCACAGTAACAAATTAAATGAACTCAAATGTGTTTTCACATTTTTCTAGCCTGAATTAACCTTATTATGAGGAATGGTGAATGGCTACAAAATATTCTAAACAGGTAGGATTACCACCTCACATAAGGCTAATTCCTGGAGATGCTATTTTAATGTTAGGCTCAGAGACTGTCAGTCTTTGATATGTTAATATTTATAATGATTGTACAATCAATAGTATGTACTGGAAAAGTTCAAAACAATAATACAACTGTAAACTAATTATTCAAATGTTCATTCTGTGTGTTTTGGTAGAGTCACGAAAACTGCTTGCGCTTAAAAGTATATTTCTGATCAGATCTTGCGGTTGCCAACAATTTGAGTGTCTTCATCAAGAATTCATGAAACCTCAAAATTTCACACACCTGCAGCTCAGCTCACAAAACACCAAGTCCCAGATGATTTCTTTCTTTGGTCCACAAATAATTCATCACACTGAAAGTTCGCTCACATGAAGAATTCGACACAGGTATAGAAAATGTGAAGGATACAACTTTAAAGAGTTCCTCACCACACTTCCTATATGTCAGTTTTGCGAAAAATTCCTTCCATCCTTCGACCACTTGTTCATTTTTTTCCACCAGCTCTATTTGGATGTTGTGCAGAATACAGTAGTCGTCATAGTACTTGTCTTTGTTGATGTCAGTGTGCAACTTGTCTGCCAGTTCCTCAAATAAGCTCACTGGCTCTTTCAAGGTTAAAGCTCTCACTGAAATTCTGAATCCTGGTAATTATACCACTTGTCTAGATAGTTTAAACACTTGTAGAATTGATCATCATCAGCTTCGAAGTGCCTTTACTTATCCTGTGGAATTCTTTTAAACATGTCTGCAGCAGCCGTTCCATAAAATTTTTCTTGCTTGCGATCTGCAATTTTCCATCTTACTCCAACCATACTATCATACAGTTCGGAACTAGTAGTTTGATTCGACTCTAACATGAGCACACTACTTTGAAAGACCTTTATAACATTCTTTGTGAAACAGTAGTATAATCTAGGTACGGACTTGCTTTCTTCACCTCTAAAGGCATCCTAAATTACTTTGTGGCATTCTTCTTCTCCCTGTGAAACAAAGTAAACCTGCAAAGCAGGCTATACTAGAAGTATTCTTTGAAGTGTTGGAAGTAATGATAACCATCTCGTTGGTACATGATGAAGAATGTCTTGATACAAACTTGAAAAATGACTGGAGCTGTGCAGTTCCTTTGGCATATCTGGAAAATTCAGCATAAACTGTGAGAATGTGAATTTCAACGTCCATTGACAAAATTTTGCATGCCTGTTTAACACAGTTATGCAGAATATGGCATTTGCAATTTGCTGAAATGAGTTCAGAATTTCTTTTTTTCAGTTTCTCATGCACAGAAATCTTCTTGCCAAAATTCGCTACTGCATTATCTGCAGAAAATGCAGACACTTGGCTTATGTCCTCATTTTTCTCGATCAACTAATTTGCCCATTATCACCTCACTGCTTCAATCTGAATCTTCATAAAAGTCTAGCAAATTGTTTTATTCCTTCTTGTTTTGAAAAGTACTGCACTTTAACTGGAAAAAGTTTAATGCTTCCTTTGTTTGACGAGTCAGTTGCTATTGAAAAGTGCTTTGATTCTTGTCAGTCAGAGATCAACTGTTCTTGTGAAGCAGGAGTGAGAACATTTTCAGTTATATTAGTTGGTGTCTTTCTGCTGCAAGCAGTCTTTTTCACAATACTAGATTCTGAGAAAATAGTTCCCATTATCTTGTTACCGCAATCCTGACTTCATAGTCGTGATGATGCTTAATACTGTGGTAAATTTGAGTTACTTCAGCAGCTGTTATACGATCATCCTCTTTGGTATTTGGTTTTCTGAAGAAGTTCATCATGACTCTATTTTGCTTAATCTGCTTCCCATTTTTATTATGTTTCTCTGATGTTGCATGCACTACTACCAATCTGTGTCCCTCATACTTTTCTGTAAATGTCTGATGGCAAATTTTGCATTCTGCTTCAGACTCTGTTTTCTTACCCAACCAATCCTTAAAATCATCTTCTTTTAACCATTCATCATTGAATGAACAGTAATACTTCTGTTTTGCCTTTATGCAACTTTCAGATTCAGAATCCAAATGCCTTGATTCAGCCATTGTGACTTCCGAGGTTTTATCGCTCATGCTCAGTGCAGCCAAGGCAACAAATTAAGTACAGTAGACTCTCGGTTATCTGGCACCCATGGGGATTGGTAGATGCCGGATAAGTGCTGTTTCCAGTTGCTTGAGAGTTACCTCTAAGAACAAAAAATCTGGACAAAGCAGTAAATAATGGGCAGTATTTAAAAACTGTCCCTAATTTTGGGATTTTTGTCCCACTTTTATGTATGGCTTTGTCGAGATTTCTTGCTCTAAGAGGTTGAGGTATGGAGCAAGAGATTTTGTGTGTGTGTGTGTGTGTGTGTGTGTGTGTGTGTGTGTGTGAGAGAGAGAGAGTGAGATTGGGAGAGTGAGTGTGATGTGTGAATGAATGCATAAATGGCATACCTCTCAACCTCCTAGAGCAAGAAATCTGGACAAAGGCATAAATAAAACTGGGACAAAGAACCAAAAATAGGGCCAGTGCTTAACTATTGCTCTTACAAACTTAGAAAGTTGATAGAATAACAGGTTTTTCATTAGCATGAATTTTCTGAAGGGTATGAAGTCTGAAACTCAAATGTCTCATTATTTTCTAACTGCAGTCTTTAACTATTTGCCACTAATATGCCAGAAAACCACAATTTTATGAGAAATGGACCAAAAATATGAGGTGAAATCTGTACAATTGAGAGGTATGGTAAGTGGGTGTGTGGCTGTGTACGTGTGAGAGAGACAGTGATGTATGAATGAATGCATAAGTGGGTGTGTGCGTGTGAGAGAGAGAGAGTGAGAGACAGCTATGTATGAATGAATGCGTAAGTGGGTGTGGGGTGTGACAGACAGTGAGAGTTATGTGTGAGTGAATTCAGGTATGAACAAGGACGTGCGTGTGTGTGTGTGTGTGTGTGTGTGTGTGTGTGTGTGTGTGTGTGTGTGTGTGTGTGAGAGAGAGAGAGAGATCAGGAGAGTGAGTGTGATGTGTTAATGAATGCATAAATGGCATACCTCTCAACCTCCTAGAGCAAGAAATCTGGACAAAGGCATAAATAAAACTGGGACAAAGAAAATAGGGCCAGTGCTTAAATATTGCTCTTACAAACTTAGAAAGTTGATAGAATAACAGGTTTTGCATTAGCATGCATTTTCTGAAGGGTATGAAGTCTGAAACTCAAATGTCTGTCATTATTTTCTAACTGCAGTCTTTAATTATTTGCCACTAATGTGCCAGAAAACCACAATTTTATAAGAAATGGACCAAAAATATGAGGCGAAAATCTGTACAGTTGAACAGTATGGTAAGTGGGTGTGTGGCTGTGTGCATGTGAGAGAGACAATGATGTATGAATGAATGCATAAGTGGGTGTGTGCGAGTGAGTGAGAGAGACAGCTATGTATGACTGAATGCATAAGTGGGTGTGTGCATGCGACAGACAATGAGAGTTATGTGTGAGTGAATGCAGGTATGACTGAGGAAGTGTGTGCGTGCGTGTGCGTGTGTGTGTGTGTGTGTGTGTGTGTGTGTGTGTGTGTGTGTGTGTGTGTGTGTGTGTGTGTGTGTGAGAGAGGGTCGGAGAGAGCGAGTGCGATAGTGTGTGAGTGAATGCCGGATGCTTGAGTTCCAGTTAACCGAGAGTGGAATGACATTATTCCTGGACATTTCAGAGTTTTTTGAATTACTTCTGGGAGATAGGAGATGCTATAAAGATCCAGGAGAATCCCAGGCAATCAGGGATAGGTGGCAACTCTACAAACAGGGCAAGTTAAAGTGGGAAAACTTTTGAATGTGTACATACTAGGCATAGTGAAGATCTATTTTAAAACTGAGTCAGTCAAAATTGAAGTTTAAAATGTATTCTGTATTGTAGAAGCAGTTTTAATTTCAGACATGTATATCCTTAAATACTTTAGTTTGAAGATTAGTAGTATGTGAAGAAGGTAACACATTACTTAGTCATTGAGGACACCTTATCAACAGCTTTCTGGAATTTTTCCAAAGTATTCCTTGCTCCATTTACTTCACTTTTTTGCAGTATAAAAGATGGCAGTGTTAATTAAGAATTTGCACTTGTGTGCATGTTTAGCACTGAAAACACAGTTCACTAACTTTTACAAAGCTTATATATTCAGTGTCAACTACACAGTATCATACAAAATAGTATTACATTTGGGAAAATGCTCATTATTAACTGAAATAAGATTATTATACTTCAGTATCAAGTTGTATTTCTGAAGGGAACTGAATTAAATACAAAAAAAGTATAATGTTTTCAAACATTAGGGATTTATATTTTCTCTACATTACAATTTCGAAGAATTAGAAATAACTTTCCAGTTAATACTCAACAAACATTTTTAAATATTTAACATTTATTTCATAATCCTGGGTTTGATTTCCTCCGTCTTCACTTCCACTCTATAATGAGTTGTACTAGTCATTTTACTGAACCAGTATGTGTGGCTTATCTTCGAAAACATCTACTTATACTTAGTGGATATTCTCAGTTATTAAATGACTAAAAAAGAAAATCAACATTATTGGCCCTAGATCCTTTTCGTACTGTCACAGTCACATGTCATTTAGGATGTTGTCAGCATAAGAATGAGCACAGAGATCAGGCATTATGAGTCACATGCAGTTTGTGGGGATGGGGATAAAATAAACATGCACTGTCATGATAACCCCTACCACTATCATTAATCACTTCCAGCAGTGGCACTTGCTTTTGAAATGTTTTCTACTATAAAGTGGGCAGTACAAGACAGCAAAGCTACATCAAGACTTGATCAGATTTAGTATGGGGGGGTAACAAATGGGATAGTTATTTGTACAGTGTGGTCATTGGAGTTATTTAGAGTTACAAGCAGCTGAACCTCAAAGCCAGTTCCACCTTGCCACTACCCACCATTAGGCCTTGCTTCTCATTTCAAGGAAGGTCAGGACTGTAATACCAGGGATGAATTTGTGTACATCCATCCAGTTGTCCAGCTCCTCTTTAAATGCAGATGCTGTGTCTCACTTCTTAACTTGGGGATGGAGTTTGTTCCAGAGAAGCAGTAAGCTCTGTGTGACAAATCTGCCCTTTCTCTTAGTCATATTTATTCACAGGAGTGGAATTCGATCTCTGCCCCTAGTGTTAGCTGGACAGTCTGATTTTTTTGATGTATGAGAGTTCTTGGGCTGCTGGATCCCCTACAGTTCTATAAGAAAGACATGGGTCTCCTCTAAGGAGTCTATAAGAAACTGGGTACAGGTATAAGGCCTCCAGGCCATCTTTGTAGCTCAGATCTTTTAGGCTGCTGTTCTTTTTCACTACAAACCTGTGGAGTGTTTTCAATTGCTTGATATGCTTAATAAGGTGTATCCCATAGGGGGAATTGTATTTAATGAGGGTCTAATCAAAGTTGAGTATTAGGAGGTGAGGCCTTCCTTTGATGTGGAAGAAATACGTTTTGCTATGAGCTGTGCAAGGTAAAATGATTTCCTTACCATCATTGCAATGTGATGGTCAAATGTCAGAAGGTTGTCCTCTCATGTGCCCTATTCTGTCTTGACATTTTAATTTTGAAGTGGTGTGTTACCTATGCTACAAGCTAAAGCTAGAGGGTGCTTACCAAAGCTACAGTTCTGCAGTTTTTGACATTGAGCTTGAGCCCATTTTTAGTATACCAGCTACTGACAAGTTTTAATGCATGCTGGAATGTATGTATGTCAGAGGGAGACTTGACGATGACTCCCATCTTACAGTCCTCTTAGTACCAAAGATACTCATCTGGTAAGTGGAAATCTGAGTAGTTGCCAAGAAACAGAAGTTCCAGCATAGATCTCTGCAGAACTCCTCTGGTCACCCTCATACTCTGAGGATGCACCTCCTACTCTTACTGTGTGGGTACTGTCTTTAAATCAGTTGGCTATCTGCCTAATCACATATGGGTCAGTTTGGAGCTACTTCAACTTGTTTACTATATTCGTTTGCGGTATGGTATCAAATGCCTTGACTAGGTCAAGGAACACTGTGTCAATAGTTTGTCCATAGTCCACAGCTTGAGTAACTCTCTCAAAGAAGTTTACCAGATTCATTAGGCAGGACCTACCCTTGACAAAACCAAACTGCTGAGGGCCTAGCCTGATAAGATCTTTGATACACTAGTTCATTTAAGTCAGTTATAATACATTACATAACTTTGCATATAAGACTTGTTAGACTGATGAGTCTGTAATTCCTCGGGTCTGTGGTGGGGATTTCCCTTGTGGATTGGCATCACAACAGCTGTGTACCACTTCTACGGGGCAAAACATGTTGCTAGGCTCAGGTTAATGAGGTTGAGAAGTGGGTCCACCAACACATACTTGGTGCTGTTAATTAGATAGCTAGGTATATTGTCAGGTCCCATGGATGAGGTATTCTTTGTTTTGGAGAGTACCTTCATTATATGCTCTTTTGTGATGGTTGATGAACTGATTCCACCAGGCATAAGTGTGTTTGGAATAGATGTCTCTGGGGTGAAGTTAGCAGTGAATTTATTAGCCAGGATGTTGGCAATATCCATTTGATCATAGTAGCTGGTACCATTATGAATAAGCTTAGAAAAGCATGGGGTATCACTACCCTGATCATCTGTGTCACCCTCAACTTGGCCTATATCTGAGGGCTCCGGGTCATGGGTATGTGTAGGCAATACTAACTGTATCCAAAATATGGGCAGGGGATGTGAGAGCCACAACATCAATGTTAAACTGACCTTCTGCTCTCCCAGACTGTGCCATCTCATTACCTCCATCACCATCAGAGTTTGCTGGTACTCTGACTTCAAGTGGTAGGAGCTCACAGTGCTGGTGGCAGGATTAACTATAACAAGTAATTAAAACAACAAAGAGAGAAATAGAATAAACACATTATCAAACCTACGTTGTGTAAAATACAATTTAAGAAATACTAGATGCAAATGCAAGTAAAAAGGACATAAATGTATACATAAATCTACTCATGTACCATAATAAGAGAAAAAAATTGTCTAGCATGTACAAGTGATTGTGCAAAAGCAGTACCAGATGTGCCTATACTGGAGAAATGGAGATGAAAGATTGGTGACAAGTATCACAATGCAAATGACACACTATCCACAAAACAATCCACTTTATAGCTGCCCAATAAGAACATGTTATTCAAAAAGCTTCTCACCATTATCCTTTTCCACCACCCTTTCTTTTGCCCTCTTAGTCTCTATTCTTCCCAACCCTCTCACTTTATGTGTGTATATATATATATATATATATATATATATATATATACACACACACACACACACACATATATACACACATATACAGAGAGAGAGAGAGAGACAGATAACACTGTATACAAGATAAATATTTTTTTAAATGGCATACCTGGAAGTTCAGCAGTAGACACATAATTTCTCCTCCACCTCAGCACCGACATCAGTTACTCTATGTGAACCTCTTGAAGAGCTCTCTGGCTCTCTGACAGTGGACAGGAACCTATCTGACTCACTCAATGATGGTTCAGTAGCAGGGCCTCCACCAGTAGCCATCCATTCATGGACAATTGCATCTGCTCTATGTTTCGCATTTTTTTATTATGTCACTAGTACAATGTCTAATTTTTGGTATTTGCACCCATGTCCCCCTACATCATTAACACCATTTACCACCTGCTCCTAGATATGGTCACAAGAGGACTTGTCAGCTGTTCTCTAACAGGAATGAGCCGTGTCTCTGTATAGCCTGTACAATTATTTCATTCTCTGCATCTGTGTATGGCATTTTATGATGACCAGATGTTTTGGACTCCATAGCTTTGAAGGGGATGAAAAATAAGATTGGGAAAATAGGGAATTAAGTCAAAAAAGTGTAAGTACTAACAAAATAAATATGTACAAATTAATTCAGGCATTATGCACAAAAGAAATTAAAATGTAAGGCTCTTTATGTGTACACGCAAAGTTAATTTAGAAATGTACCCCATCCCACACAGAGAAAAGTAAATTAAAATCATGGATAAAAGTCTGTAAGGATGATAATGTGAAACAGCATACCACATATCAGCATTACAAAAAGATACACTTAATTACAAATTAATAAAAGTTATTTGGATCTCCACTTGCACTGATGGGAGACAGATAAATATCACAAATTTAACACATTTGTCGAAATACAAATGTAAACCCCCTGACTTTGCTAATAGGAATATAACACATTTTTGAAACAAGTGTTCAGATTCTCACTCAAGCAGTCCTATAAAGGAAGGTAACATTTTTAAGAAATAACTGATATACTTGCCTATGACAACAGCAATGGACAAGCAATGCAGACAGGAAACAATGGTATTACAAAATTTAATGCATCTGTAATGTGAAAACAAATCCATTTGTAAGAAACAGCAGCATACCTTTACAGAAAATCATTTATGAAAGTAGACAAAAGTATTTCAAAGGAAATAGCAGTATCAAAAAGTATGTGGATCCAAACAGTCTCCTGTACTACAATAGAAGTGCCTTATCTACAAAGTTAGCTTATATAATACAGATTCAGCCATGTGACCACTGTGAATATGCAAATCAGGTGTCAAATTATTAGCATTCATGAATACCACAATTTGCCGTAAGTGTTGGTAAGGTAAACATGGTGTAAGGATTTGCACAATTCCACGAACACACTGTAGCAATACAAGAACAAGCAATGAGAAGTGCTACTTGCTAAGGACTTGCAAGTGTAAGTGATTGGTATAGCCAAAAGTATAATTAATTGTTTCACACTCCTGTTACTTTGATATATATTTACTGAGGATGTGTCAGGGAGAATAGACTTAACAAGAAGTTAGGGTCTGACATTGACTGACTTATGAGATAATCACTGTCTAATATTTGCATTGCCAAATGTTTATGCTACAACTGTTCCTCTGAGTAAAAAGTTGTCCATAATTCACCTGAAGTAGATAAAAACTGAAATAACAGAAACACGTATCAATATAAATCTAAATAACATTGCATTTATGTCAGACCACCATAAAAAGAGAATAATGCCCACCAAACAAAGGTCAGAAAAACCTGTAGTATTGAAAACATTTTTGTGCTATTGTGACAGGAATTATGCTTTTAACTGTTGCAAATGTATCATTTATGTACTCACCTTCTGTGAATTTACAAAGGACAACTGTGACAAAAGGCTTATGTAGGACCTTTATGGTAAAGTGATACAATAGCACCTCTTGCATATAGGTAAATTACTTTCTGTTCATCACAAATACGTCTGTTGTCTGTGGCAAATAGTGAAATTAGTCTCAAATGTGTCCTGTTAATGACATGGTATCAGAATTCAAATCTATATGTGGTTCTGTTTGTGTGCCATTTGGTAATGTGTATATTTTCATTTTATAAGACAATAAAAGTTGAGAGGACATCAAAGAGAGATACTCATTTTTTAAATTTTGGCCTTATACTTTGCATGGTAGCTGGCATTGCACAATGGTGACTGTTAGCAGCCACTAGCAGTAAACAATGATTCACCTTCCAAGGAAGAAATGAACACCTTCATTTGTGCTGTCTTCTGTAGTGCAAACAAGCCTGGCACCAGTATGTGTGTGGTTGATATGACTCTGGATACTACTGAGTGAAGAAAATGCACCTGTTAGCTAACTGTTTCTGTGGCACAAGGTCTAAGTGCAGACAATTTAGAGAAAGAGGGCAGGTAAAGCAGGACTCAAATCCAGTATACAGATATTCTTCTGAGAGGACCAGAATAAATAATGACATAAATGTTGTTATATAAGTATCCAAACACAAACCAAGTCACAGCTAGTATAAAAGGGCTGCTGGATAAAAACATAGCGGATAAACTCTTCAGACGTATCCAACAGACCAACCAGCAGCAGAACAGCTGTATAAAAAACAATAGTTTATTAAGTGAGTGCTTTCGTAGTGTAGACACACTACTTCATCATACCTAAAATACAACTGACAATCCATCAGTAAATAGCAGCATTCAAAAAAAAGCAGCATCAATCATATTGCCCTATTCATTAAGCAACAAGTCTAAAAGAGACAGTGTAAATGAAAAATATAATATACATATATATATATATATATATATATATATATATATATATATATATATATATATATTATGATATATATATATATATTTTTTTTTATATATATATTTTTCATTTATACTGTCTCTTTTAGACTTGCTTAATGAATAGGGCAATATAAATGAAAAATATAAAATCTATACATATATATCACTGCTTTATATGATATATATATATATATATTTTTTTTTTCATTTACACTGTCTCTTTAGACTTGTTGATTAATGAATAGGGCAATATGATTGGTGCTGTTTTTTCAGTGCTGCTATTTATTGATGGATTGTTAGTTGTATTTTAGGTCTGATGAAGTAGTGTGTCTACACTATGAAAGCGCTCACTTAATAAGCTATTGTTTTTTATATACATGTTCTGCTGTTGGTTGGTCTGTTGGATGCTTTTGAAGAGTTTATCCACTATATTGTTATATAAGTATGTTGTTGTAGGAAAGTCAACTATTTTCAGTATTAACAACATCTGATATGCATGAGGTGAAATATCAAATTTTCTACATTGTGATAACACAAAAGCAGTGACATGACATGTAGAAAACTGTACTAGAGATAGTGGATTGCATCAACATATCTACCAGGTAGTAATCCTGAGATGCTCTTTGAAATGATGTCAGTACTAATTGTATCTCCTGTGTCAAAAAAGATCTGTTGTCAGCTGCTGTCTGTCCTCTTTCACATTACTTGGCATTACTTAAAGGCTTGATAATGTGTGACAAAAATTTAATTTCTAATGTGGTAGGGAATGTGAAAAGGATGAATATGTCAGTTTAATGCACTTCTTGCTCTGGTCATTGCTAGATATACCCTTTGATTGTTTTAATTTTTCTTAAAATTTGTTTATTTTTGATATTTGTACACATCATGCTTGCTAAAGGCAAAAATAAAACATTTTCTTCTGTGTGTCCTCCTTCTGAATAATTGATACTTCCTAAATTCTTGATGATGTGTAATACAAATGTAAGATCTGATGTGGCAAGCCAATGTTCAAAGCATTATTGATAGCGTGGTGTTTGTTAATTACAGATTTATATCTTAGTTTATTTTATTTATTTATTTTTGTCTTTTGCAACAACATTTGATATCTAAAGGCAAAAATAGAAAATTTAATTTGGGCTGTCTTCTGTAGCAGAAACGAGCCTGGCACTGGTGTGTAGCTGTCAGCAGTCTGGATAGTACTGAGTGAAGAAAATGTTCCTACTAGCTATGTATCTCTGTGGCAGAAGCTATAAATGCAGTGAATTTAGAGAAAAGGAAAGGATGCTGCAGAGTTAGAATCCAGTTTATAGGTACTTTTACTGAGAGGGTCAGAATGACATTTGACACAAACTTTTGTTTAGGAATATAACACAATAAAAATGAGCATCATAAAGATAATTTTTGTAACAGAAGTATCATTAATGCTTGCTGTATAAGTCAAATAGAATGAGTGTAAAGTATGTTAAACATGACAATGATTATAGTTAATTTAAAATGCACTTGCATAGGTGTAATGTGCACAATAGTTTTATTTACAATGATCATGACTTATCAGATATCGTAACTATGTGTTTAGAGCAAAGTATGTCTTATGATGTATGTATGTAACACACCCCAATGTGTGTTACTCAGGTCCTGCATCTGAAATGTATTTACTACCAGAAGTACAGCCTTTTACATAGAAATGTAATAATATGGCTACTTAAAGTCACACACATATAACCATATCCTAAATATATCTCTTTTCATTTATAATTTTTTATATCTCAAATTAATGCTTTAAAAAGGAAGTTCTCCTGTTGCACTGGCAGTTATAAGCAGAGGTTAACATTTTCTCCTTCTCTTTCTCATGGGTTCAAGTCTAAGATGGTAGTACTCAATTTTACTGGTGTGTAAATTCCAGTAGCCCAATATGTCACAATGCATACAATTTTGCATACAACCAAACACCTTGAAGCATTTCAGTGTTAAACATTGGAACATGTGTAAATAGGCTGATCATCACACATGGCCAAATCTCATCGTATTTCACACCTTCATTGGTTTTGGATGTAATCATTGCCAGTGTGTCTACCCAGCCATGTTTCTGCATTCAGTGAGCAAATGCAGCTGGCAAGGCTGTGGTCTTTGTGCACAGGCTGTTACAAGTGAGATCTGAATTGAGCACTAATTCAGACACACAGCTCTAACTTGACTTCTGTAGACATAGATGGTGAAGGTGAGGATGATGTTCTGTTTAAAGCACAAAGGTGGGGTGTTAGGAAGTCCAGGATTTTTGTGGCACTCCTAGTCAAGTGCTACAGCTATTGACTGCTGTAGGGAGAATACACTGGGTCTCAGCATAAGGCTGTGGCTTGGAATAGGATGGCCAAGGCTGTCTGCAGTGCAAATGGCATTCCATGCCCTGGGGAACAATGTTGTGACCCATCACCATCATAGTAACATGAAGAGGCACAACCAGGACCTTCTGAGCTGACATGAGGATGAATTTAAGACTGCAAACACCCCTCAGTTGTGTAAGTATAGTGGCCCATCACCAATCAATGATCTAGAAGGATTGTCCATGCAATACACTTATTCATTATGCTTTCATGATTTTTCCCTACTGTACAGGTGAAGAAGAGATAACACATAACTTTGAGGCACATCAGGAGACAACTGCTTGCCATAGAGAGGCCCAAGGTAAGTGTGCACCAGGTATGAATGCAAAACAGATAAAATATTTCAGTCCATCAGTCCATATCAGCTTGAGCAGGCATCCCTAAACTGTTATATGAAGCCTACATGCCTTCACCAGTAGCTCTTAGAGATTGCATTAAGCAATGAATACACCACCTTAGTGGCAGTCCCAGAAGCAGAAATTAGCCTTTAGTACAAGATAGCATTTACAAAATATTAGCAGCAATACTGAAAGACATTAACAATTTAGTGTTAGTAACTGAAATTATTAACTTCGAAAGCATATATCCAAAATGGCATAGTCAAATAAATGTTTCTAATTCTTGTATAATAGCACTGAGCTTGATTAATTTTATGACACATTAATGCCTTTACATCATATCTGGATGTGTCAAAGGTGAACATATTTAAGTGTAATATTTATGTATTGAAATAATAAAATAATATGAAATGCGATTGATCTTATTCTCTCTGTTTTCTCATCTCTATCCCTACCTCTCTTTATTATTATTATTATTATTATTATTTTGTGATGACTATCAGCACAGGGAGGTAAACCAATCACTGTGGTTCGGCCAGCCATACCTTCACAGGTGGATGTGGCAGCACAGACAACCAACAGATCAGGGACACAACCTGTCAGCATTGTACCACAACTCCTGCCCTACCTGCTCCACCTGCACTAAGTAGCTTTGCCCCAACTGCTGGTGCAGTGGTACCCTACAGGAGCAGTACTAGTGGAGATGGCCATTTTGTCACCCATCAAGAACTGACAGCTTTGGTAGAGGACATCAGGGAGAGGGGCCTTGCTGCCTGAATTGGCAGAGTTGAAGAGGTCCTGCACTGGATTGCAAGACTAATACCATGTCCAACGTCCAACACTGACACAGGAGACAGTAATGACACTTCTAATGGTGAGGACTAGAGTCTTACTCTGCTCAAGCTGGATGCAGATGTGGCTCTTATCTACCTATCCCCAGTCGTGATGTTCCTCAACCTTTTGTATCCATCATCATCCATTCTGTCTTGCATGTCCTGTATGCCTGCACCTGCTACATAACTTACCCTACCCATTGTCATCCCCAATAGTCCTCTCTCCATCAGAAAACAAAAACAAAATGGACACCAGTCCCAAAAAAAAAAAAAATATGCCTCATACATAGCTCTCCACATTGCCTATATGTCATCTTGACACACTTGATTTGGTCCAGTTGGCTCTACAAGAATATTCTGTTGTCATTCATACCTTCTGTGGTGCATCCTCAAATTCATCAAATTCTGTGCACAATTCCACATGTATGTTGTGAAGAAGTGGATAACTAAGGTCCTTTCCCGCCACCATCCTGCAAATTCCTGTATTCTTTCCCATGTCCTCCCTTCTGCCCCCCCCCCCCCATTTTCACCACTGTTACATCAACCCCTTTTCATGTTAATCTGGTCAAAAAATAGAAACACATACAACATACATGGCTAGAAATGGCCCATCAAAAAAGCCTTAACTTTTTGCCCTCAGCATTTGTGTGGAGCTTGGCATTGCACACCAGTGCTGAATGATGGCAAATGTCATTTGTCATTGCCCGCACTAGTCTGGTTATTTTTCAGCAAATGTGCTTAAACTGACTGCACTATATGAATAAAGTCACTACTTTGAAACGGTTAATGTAACAGTTATTAGTCTACTGGATGTAATGAACTAAAAGCTCCCATGTGGTGTGTTGAGATAATTCACATATCTGTAGACTGATGCTTTCACATAGTGACAAGGGTTTGTTTCCAGACTTATGTCAAAATATTATTTCATGTCTCTTTATATTTCTGTCATATGTTTAATTACGAACTTCTGTATTTATTTCCAGTTACATTTCCTGACTAGCATGACTAGGAAAAATTTAGCATAGCATTTGAATAGTGCAGCAATGAAGCCTTTGCAAACACATTCCATCCCCAACAGGGAGACTTATTAAGCCATCCTTATCCTGCTCATGTCTTAATATTGTTTTTGCTCTCCTATCCCTTCTTGCTCCCTATAACATGACAGATTAATAATGCCTATATCCTAACTTGCTTCAGTAAGTTGTCACTCTCCTTCAATTGTGAGATCTTACATTTGTGAAGTTAATAGTTCTTTTGTGGTGTGCTGAGACAGTGCTCAGATCTATAGACTAATTTTTTGCAAAGTTTCAAGGATTCTAATGAAGAACTATGTCAAACTGGTATTGTTGTTGTTACTGTTTTTATAAGACTGAATATTGTATTGAGTCACCATTATCCTGTTCCTGTCATAATCTGCTTGCTCTGTGCCTCCCTCTTCCCCTGTGTGGGTCTCCACCCCCATCTATGTCATCAGTCTTTCTTCTCAGCATTTACACAATGCCTGGCACCGAACAGCACCTGTAAATTATGGGAAATGGCAGTTCACAGTTTATGGCAAAATCTTGTGAGGTTTTGCCTTTGGGCAGATTAATTGAATTCTCTTCACTCTACTGTGCTTAAACATGCTACACTATTTACAGGCAGGCTAATAGCAGTATGAGGAGACAGTTACTATCATCTCTTGCAGAGGCTACAGAGTTGCATGTACACCATAAAGGAAGTTCTAATTGCAAATATTGTTATGAAGCATGCTGGCTTCATGACAAATGTGTAAACCATGACACATAACACCTTAAGATACCACATCTCTGTTCTGCATCGGATCATTTATTATGTTACTGGCTGTGATGTTCACCTTATATAATAAAATTGTCATTACTGTGATGAAACATGATGCCTACATTATACATTGCCTCATTCTTTTATGACTGTCCCTTTAAATCCGTAAACGTAAGGTTGTGAAGTAACATTTCCTGTATGGTGTTTTGAAATAATTCACGTCTGTAAAATACTTTTTGGCATAGTGTCAAGGGTTTGTATCCAGAAATATGTGAAAATCGTATTTAATGATTTAGTTATATTGGTATTATGCATGTAACTGCTGTCTACATATCTTATTAACCAGCCATTATCCTTCTTATGTCTTAATTGTGTTTTCACTTTTCAACCCCTGCTTGCTACCCTATTGGAATTACTTTATTCTACATAGCATGAAAGATTACTTATCAGGAAAAAAAAAACACTAACACACCACAAAGATGTTCAAAAATGGCCCAGAAAATTAAAACATTCTTTGTCTATCTCCATCTTTTTGTCTGTTTTCCCTTCTGTATCATCACTTTTTACTGTTGATTATTTATTCTGCTACTGGATATAATGTGCATGTTCTGGGATTTTACAATTGTCATGAGTGCAATGAAGACTAATGCATACATTCTCTTTTGCTTCAATTTGTTGTAAAATTTGAACTTTGTGAAGCAGGAGTTCCTGTATGGTGTGGTTAGATAATGTTCAGGTCTGTAGATTTGTTTTTGAATACTTTCAAATTTCGACTCTAGAAGTATGCAAAGTGTTATTGAATGTTTTGTGTGGCTCCTTGTGTCTTAGTGTTGGCTGCACATTGTATTAACATTCTGTTATCCTGCTGCTGTATTAATCTGCTTGCTACCGATTGGGAAGACCGTCTTGTACTGATCATGACCGAATAACTATGATGACAAAACGAAAAGCTCTCAGCTGTTCAGTGAACCACCCAGCAGTAATTTTACCTCTTACCTGTCAACATCAGACCCTATAGATCCCCTTGTTATAGACCTCCTTCTGTACACCCCACAGGTTAGTCTCTCTAAAATAGCTCCCTACCAGACTACCATCTTTTTCTCCTTTTCTACGGAGATACCAGGTTGAAACCTTGCATTATGGACTGTCAGTTTCCCTCTGTTTCTCCTGCTAGCCTGGTTCACATGTTTTTTTGAGGCAGTGTAGAAAATGCCTCATGTACACTGACAACTCTTTACTCCTAAATCACTCAAGTACAATTTGCGAGAGATGCTCCTACACTAATAATCTGGAATCACTTGTCTCTCGCACCCAGAACAGCAACACTAAACAGGGTGACAGTTCATACACCACGACTCCTACTCATAATATGCACCCAACACATAAACCTTCATATGTGGAGGCACTGTCCAGAAACCTGCTTAAATACCAGAGACCTCCAAAACACAAACATGCTACACTTAACACAACAACCAAAGCACCCGATACACATAAAAATACTAGCACCAGTGTCTCCCTTAAGGCAATGTACATCTATTCCAAGTGTTTTAGTTATAGGAGACTCTATAGTGAGACATACAGATGCCCCACTCATGAGGCTAAACGAGGAGGTTACGGTCAGCTGTCTGTCTGGTGCAAGGATTCGTCAGATCACACATGCACTCAAGTCTCTCAACAACAAGTACCATTATGACTCCATCATTGTTCATGTTAGTGTGAACAACTTGAGACATACCTCTGTGGACTGTATGAAGCAAGACGTGATTGAGCTCTCTGAATATGTGTCCCAGGCAGGTATGTTCCTAGCTTTGAACAGCATTTTACCCTCACCTAGGAGATACCACAATGCAAGCAGAAAATGTTTGAATTCAATAATTGGCTTAGCTTCTGGTGTCACTCTAAGGGGATCCAGTTCCTGTCAGCCTGGGATGACATGGTGGATAGACCATGCTGCTTTGCCAGAGGTGGTCTTCACCTGGCACTGCTAGGCTTTCAGTTGCTGGCTAAGGCACTTGCCTGCCCATAATGCCTTTTATAGGCAAGGTCACAAAAGCAAAATTTCTGACGTGAAAATATCAAACACAAAGAAGCTAAGGGTCATGCTGCTAAATGCTAGGAGTTCAAATCAGAAATTGCACATTCTGGAAGCATTCCTCTCCCTGGAAAATGTTGATGTCTGTGTAGTCACAGAAACTTGGTTCAAGGCCACAGAAAGTACCCCGGCCTTCCAAGGCTACACTGCCTTCCACACCTTCTCTCTTCATTAAAGATAATTACACCTCTAGACTGGTTAGACAAGATAACTCTATGGAGTTATTCCAAGTCCAAACTACCATGGGAAAGACCCCCCCTTCATGTCATATCAGCTACAAGTCCCCTTCCATGAACCAAGAAGCCCACACAGCTTGTTTAGACCTACTTGCATACCTCTCAACTGTCCAGATTTTTTGCTTCATATTTTTGGTCTAGTCCTCATAAAATGTGTGCCCTTCTGACAAATCTCTAAGATTATCTGAAGATTGAAGTCACTAAATAATGACATACATTTGAGTTTCAGACTTCACATCCTTTGGCTAATGTATGTTAAAGCAAACCCTGTTACTCTAGCAACTTTCTAAGTTTATAAGAGCAATATTTAAAATCTGTTTCTATTCTTGGGCCTTTTCCCCCCTTTTTGTCAGGCTTTGTCCAGATTTCTTGCACTAAGAGGTTGAGAGGTATGAGCTTGGGTAAATTAAAGTACAACCTAACACCCTAGTCATGGATGATTTCAACTACCCCTCTTTTAATTGGTAAACTTATATGAGCCCAAACTCATTCACACAAAAGTCCCTGGATTTTGTTAACTCAAACGCCCTGGAGTAAATAATGCATGGCCCCACAAGGTGCTCAAATATTCTAGACTTGGTTCTCACCAATATGAGTGATCGATCCAGTGTCTCAAGTGTAGGGCCTGCACTGGTTAAATCCAACCATAAATTGTCACTTTTGAAGTAGCAGTAGCATCAGAACCCCCCAAAGGAGAATCAGGCTAAAAAACTTCACCAGAACTAAGTATACTCTCCTAAAGGATGGTATAATTGATTTCCAAACCCCAGATTCCACAGATGGTATTGATGGCAATACTAAGGTATGCACTGATGACCTGTATAAGCATGTAAACAAATGTATATGCACAGCCGTGCCTGGTACGATTAAAGCAAGATCCTCGAGAAAAAACAAACAATCCTGGCAGATGTCTAGCATTAATAAATGATACAATAAGTGAAAGAAGTTGCTGTCTAAAAACACAAAAGTGAGAACCCAGAACTGGAAGAGCACCCTTTTCTGCCTAAACAAGCAAATAAGGCAACTCATAAAACCACCAAAGAGCAACTATTAGAAAAATTTAGCAACTATAGCCAAGGATAACCATAAGGCTTTCTTCAGCTATGTCTGCATCCTAAAAGGTAGGACTCAGATGTGTGCTGAACTAATTGTGGATGGTATCACACACAATGACCCTGCAGAAATTGCAAACCTGCTAGCAGACAGGTTTGGCAAAAATGTTACCCCATATCCCCCCCCCCAAGCATACCACAAACCATGTCTTCAACATCTCCTCCTCCCTGCATCTCCAAAGAGCAAGTCATTAATGCTCTCTTCAAGACTAAGAACACAACCTCCATGGGACCAGATGTCATTCTGGGCTGCATTCTTAATGTTCTAAAACAAGAGCTAGCTAGTCCACTAGGCACCTTATTCAACCACAGCCTGAATACTGGCTTTGTCCCCACTGAATGACAGCAACTGTTTTCCCCCTCCACAAGAGCAGCACGGCAACAGACCCAGGTAACTATAGACCCATACATTTAACCAGCCTCATCTGTAAGGTAATGGAACAAATCATCATGGACCTCATAAATAAGGATATAGGTGACCTCCAAACCCTAAATCCATCCCAGTTCAGTTTTGTCAAGGGTTGGTCGTGCCTGCTAAACCTGGTGGACTTTTTTGAGAATGTGACCAGAGCCATAGATGAAGACAAAGTTGTGCACACAGCTTATCTTGACTTGGCCAAGGCCTTCAACACAATCCCACATTCAGGCATCATTGACAAACTAACCCAGTTGAATCTCAACTCCTATGTTGCCAGGTGGGTTACAAGTTAACTCACAGATCAACAACACTCAAAGTGGGAGACTTCACCTCTATCATCAACAGGTTATTTATAATATGCGCTAATGTCTCACTTGGGTAAGCGAGGCGAGTGTGCTGAGGAGATGGAAAGAGTACTTTGAGGGGTTGATGAATGAAGAGAATGAGAGGGAGAGAAGGTTGGATGATGTAGGGATAGTGAATCGTGAAGTACAGTGGATTAACAAGGAGGAAGTAAGGATAGCTATGAAGAGAATGAAGAATGGAAAGGCTGTTGGCCCAGATGACATACCTGTGGAAGCATGGAGGTGTTTAGGTGAAATGGCAGTGGAGTTTTTAACCAGATAGTTTAATGAAATCTTGGAAAGTAAGAGGATGCCTGAGGAATGGAGAAAAAGTGTTTTGGTACCGATTTGTAAGAATAAGGGTGATGTGCAGAGCTGTAGTAACTACAGAGGGATTAAATTTTTCAGTCACAGCATGAAGTTATGGGAAAGAGTAGTGGAAGCTAGGTTAAGAAGGGATGTGATGATTAGATATACGCAGTATGGTTTCATGCCGGGAAAGAGCACTACAGATGCAATGTTTGCTCTGAGAGTGTTGATGAAGTACAGAGAATGTCAGAAGGAGTTGCATTGTGTTTTTGTAGACTTAGAAAAAGCATATGACAGGGTGCCTAGAGAGGAGTTGTGGTATCGTATGAAGAAGTCAGGAGTGTCAGAGAAGTATGTAAGAGTGGTACAGGATATGTACGAGGGTAGTGTGACAGCGGTGAGGTCTACTGTGGGAGTGATGGATGTGTTTAAGGTGGAGGTGGGGTTACATCAAGGATCAGCTCTGAGCCCTTTCTTGTTTGCAGTGGTGATGGACAGGTTGACAGACGAGATCAGACAGGAGTCCCCGTGGGCTATGATGTTTGCAGATGACATTGTGATCTGTAGTGAGAGTAGGGAACAGGTGGAGAAGACCCTGGAGAGATGGAGATATGCTCTAGAGAGGAATGAATGTCAGCAGGACTAAGACAGAATATATGTGTGTGAATGAGAGGGAGGATAGAGGAATGGTAGCGAATGTGGATGAGTTTAAATACTTGGGGTCAATAGTTCAGAGTAATGGTGAGTGTGGAAGAGAGGTGAAGAAGAGAGTACAGGCAGGATGGAGTGGATGGAGAAAAGTGTCAGGAGTGATTTGTGACAGAAGAGTATCTGTAAGAGTGAAAGGGAAGGTCTACAAGAGGGTAGTGAGACCAGCTATGTTATATGGGTTGGAGACAGTGACGTTGACAAAAAGGCAGGAGTTTGAGCTAGATGTGGCAGAGTTAAAGATGTTAAGATTTGCACTGGGTGTGAAGAGGGTGGACAGGATTAGGAATAAGTATATTAGAGGGTCAGCCCAAGTTGGAAGGTTTGGAGACAAAGCCAGAGAGGTAAGATTACGTTGGTTTGGACATGTGCTGAGGAGGGATGCTGAGTATATTGGGAAAAAGATGCTAAGGATGAAGCTGCCAGGTAACAGGAAAAGAGGAAGGCCTAAGATAAGGTTTATGGATGTGGTGAGAGAGGACATGCAGGTGGTTGGTGTGGCAGAGCAAGATGCAGAGGACAGGAAGAAATGGAAAGAGATGATCTGCTCTGGCGACCCCTAATGGGAACAGCCGAAAGAAGATGATGATGATGAATGTCTCACTTGGGTCTGCTGTATGTTACTGTATTGTCATACAGATCTTACTATTGTTTTTTTTACAAGGCTCACTTCATGGCTAAATATCAATTACAATATCCTGTATTTACATTTCTACCTTAATGCAATTATTTAAGACATCGTGTATGGTGTGGCACTTACAATAAGGAGGAAACACATCCATATCATTGTCGACAGTAACACAAATGCATCATAGACGCAAATAATTGCAGCCTGATGTTTGCTACATTTGCCCATTAGATGCTGTATTAATGGCTTAATGCTACCATGGACTTTTATTTTACCCATGTCTTGCTTGGGCTACCTATCAGTTTCTGTTATACACATAAACACATCGTATGCTTATTTGATATACATCATGATATTCAAAAATAAAACCCATTTGTCAGAGGACTGACATTACTAGGCTATATCTTGGTTTATGGCCATGTTTGCATATACCACATTACTATGCCTAAATTTGCATTTACGTATCTCCTATACTGGGAGAAATGGTATTATGTGTATCATTTATGCTAACACTTGTGCTAGCCACAAAAATATGTTAGAGAATGTGTAGGCTTGCTTAGCAGCTTGCATATTCAATGAGCACTGCTGCTCATTATGCTAATACAAAATAATCATGTAGGCTTATTACGAAGTGTACACACTTGTTAATGAATCCCAGGGTAGGTGTGCATCATCAATATTTGTCAATGTTCTAAAAATATAACCAGTCCCTTTGTAGCTCTTTTCCATTTACACACATACACACATGGATTTTTGTACACTTCACAATAAAAAATGCACTGTAACTGTAAAACCCACAAAAAAACAAATACACACACATAAATCACACTTGTAGGAATGAAATGGAGCAAAATAAAATAAAAATGAGTTAAGTAAAATAATTAAAAAAGCAAACATTTTAACCACAACCAGACATATGGAAAACAGCATTACCTGCAAAACAGACCTGAATTGAATTTTTTCACTAACACATACATACAAAAAATGAACAAGTGAAATAAATTAATAACATAATTTGACCATAGCCTGAAAAATAAAACATAATAGAAAAATAAAAATATAAGCACAAACAGATAGATGGGAAACTGTATTACCTACAGAAATAATGCTGTAGTCATACTGCGTTGTCATACAGCAGTTAATATATACAAGATGTACGAGTTATGTAACTAGACATATATTCATGTAATATAACTGCTTATAACTAGAAACAAGAACTCCTGTTTTTATGCAATATTATAGGTGAACAGATGAATAGAAGTAGATATGCTGTAGATAATAATTCACTAAGAATCTACCCAGTAGGAACTCAATGTACACATTGCCCCTCAATTAAGCTAAAATATAGTGGATCATTTTGACTCTGATAATATTCACAGACATAAGAAGAGTTATACACAAAGTGTTACAACTTGGCCAATTTAACACAAATATATTCATATAAGAAAGTTTAGATTAAAACAATGCAATATTTACCATTATAAGAATGAACAGAAGCAGATATGATTTACATTAATGACTTGCATTACATGATGCAGCATGAATTTGCAAAAAATAACTTAATCTGTAACTGGCCATGTAAGATAAACATTTTAATAGATGAAGGTGCACTAGATAAAGTGACTGAATGTAGAAACTGAGTGTATAGTATATAAAGGTTATGCAGTAAAGGAGATACATGAGAAATAAGGAATATGAAAGAAATTGTATAGTTAGCATATCTCTCTATTATATTTATCTGTATCCAGGTTGATAGATACAAAGTATAGACTATTATAATAATAAAAATGAAGATATCAAACAGTACACACATTTTATAAAAAGGATACAGGAATGATTATAATTAAGATAAGATGGATATCTGTTTCACTCTGCACACCTAAGATGATTGGGATGAGACAAGATATAAGAGACTACGTCTCCTTGCAAATAGGAAAAGCATTTCAAGTGGCTGGAGAAAACCTCTGAGTGCTGTGTGCCTCTCCTCTTTTGGAAGAACATCTGTGCTTCTAATGTAAGCAATTACTGGTTTACTAGTGATCTTTGCTTCAATTGCAGTTTATTTTTCATTGTGTCAATATACACAAAATTAGTCTTGCAGTTCTGATACAGAGCTAGTTAACAGATCTAATCCTGGCTGCAGGTTGATACCACAACAACACAATGGACAAATCAGGGCAGGGTTTACTGCACCATAACATATGAGTAAAAACCTGTGTAAGACTTGAGCATAATTAGCGAGTGCTGGTTGGTTAGGTACAAATCAGACTGTACTATCATGTAAATTCATGTGAGTTTTTTTAGTTCGTTTTCTTTGTAAGTTATCCAGGGGCGGCTTGTGCTATTGGACTGCAGCCCTCCCACCTAGAAATTACAAAAGAAAAATCTTTAAAACTGGAAAACAAAAACAAAACAAAAAAAAATCACGAGTAACAACTCCTCTGCGCATGCGCAGAGGCATTAGAAGAACTCAGACTGCCTTTATCAGCAGTCCGGATAGAGAAAAAGAGGTACTCAGCAATCATTGCTGTGAGATATCCAAGAATCTGTGCGGTCGTCACCGCACAGAAAAAGAGCTCCAGACTGCTTCGGCTGCAGGCAGAACCAATGAGGGGTGAGCTGCTGCTGCTCTCGCAGGACGTTCATTGCACAGGCTTGACTTAATTCATGGATTACTGCTTCAGGTAGGTGTTTGGTCACTCTCTGGATTGTGGGCTTGCTTGCTTCATTCGTGAAACGGTGGTCGCTGGCTGGAGTGTGGGCTTGCTTCGTGATACGGATAGGTGTTTGGTCGCGAACAGGTAGGTGAAGGGTTCGTAACTAGGACATTTGCTGGACAAAGGAAGGGTGTGTGTGTGTGTGTGTGTGTAAAATGCATGGAACATTTTGACTATGCTCTGAAACTGTGAAAAAGAGTGATCTGATCATGCTGAGGTTCTTATGTATAACAGTTGTTTTAGTACAGCTTACACTGTCACACAGACTGCAGCCACCACAAAACTGTGTTGGTACCCCGTAGTAAGATTTGAAAGGTACAACATACTTTGTGCTGCTATACAAACAAAAGAAACACTGCAGAACAAAGTAGCAGAAAGCTTTTATGCACTTTGCCATGGGTTGTAGTTTTTCTGACAGTGAAATACTCAACAACTTGTAAAGCTTCCGGCCCTTTTTTGAACTTCTAATACAATGGGGTAAATAAAACTGATCATGTGATACAAAGAATGATAGTCCTTCTCTGATCTTAACAAAGTAGTTTGTGTCTGTGAAACAGAATCAAGATATTAATCCCTTGAGCTTCATTACCGAGGGAAATTTCCTTGCTCCATTTGTCAAACTCATTACCAGCTTGGTGTCTTCAAAATGGTTGGTTACACAAGAATTTTCATAACACCTGAATTACTGTAAAACATTTTATCTGAGATGCACATCATTACAATGTCATTTGCAAAATTAAAACTTGAGCACATTTTACAGTGTGTGTGATGCCCCAGTTTTACTATATACTGGTGGCTAGAGAGAACAAATGGTGGTGGGTAGAGATACTCAGGCTTGAACCCTGTACCTTGGATGCAGGTGGAAAGGACCTGAATTCCCTATCCACCACCATTTCTAAAGAAATTTGCAGATTTTTGCCTCATATTTGTTCTGTTCCTCATAAAATCTGTGGTGTATCTACATTTTTCCTTGCAAAGTCTGTAGTGCAGTGGTGCATTGGTAGCATTGCTGCATAACAGCTACATGTCCGCTGGTTTGATTTTTGCCTGGGGTGCCTTCTGTGTGGTGTCTGCATGTCCTCCCATCTTACGAAGATGTGTCTGGCATTTCTCCCTGCTCTGCTGAAAATTGTCTTGTTCCAAGTCAGACTAGTTTCCTGGTTAAATGTTTAAAAATAACAGGCATTTGAATTTCAGACTTCATATTCTTCAGAAAGTACATGGTAACACAAAACTGTTCTAGCAGTTGTCTAAGTTTATAACATGGATATTTGAAATTTGTCCCTATTTTTAGGACTGTATTCCCCCATTATTGGCTTTGTCCAGGTATTTTGTGCTAAGGTTGAGAGTTATCTATGGTGAGAAGTGAATTCATTGTATGTTTGGGGGCTGTATTCCCTCCCCCCCCATTGCTGGCTTTGTATACATGTTTTTTTTGCTAAGAGGTTGAGAGCTATAGTGAGAACTGAATTCACTGAATATGTTTGGGGGCTGTATTCCTCCCATTATTGGCTTTGTTCAGGTGTTTTGTGCCAAGAGGTTGACAGCTATGGTGAGAACCGAATTCACTAAATGGTAGCCATTTAAGTTCGTCTTCCTCTCTTTCACAAAACAGCTGATTTGGTATAGTGGTATGTTTCTCTGACTGTTTTGCACAGGGTCTCCTGGGTTAAAGACGTGGCAGTGAAATGTATGGTGGTAACACAGCATTTTATTCTACCAACTTTCCAACATTATACAAGAAATGTTTAAAATGTGTCCCTGGTTTTTGGGCTTTTGCCCCCCCCCAATAAATTTCGGCTTTTTCCAGACTTCTTGTGCTGCAAACCTCAGAGATACAACTGCGTGTCGAGTAGATTTTACAATGAGCTGAGTGCTGCAGGGGAACAAAACTATAGTGCTGCTTATTCAGAATCGGCTTGCATTGTTAATAGCACAACAGGTAGTGTACTTGCTTTTGATGTAGAAGGCTGTGGGTTCTACTCCCACAGTAGATAGATGCATTGCTGATACTGTACTGTGTTGTAAAGTGGGTGGATGCTGCAGTCCTTTTTGGCAAAAATACCTAGAGTAGTAACTATGAACCTGTTATCAGTTTGCCATACAGTCCCTATTGCGATATTACTAGCTTATCATTTTTTTTAATGCATGCAGCATAGGCAATTTATTCCTCAAGGGCAACAGGCACTTTATTTGTAAACAATAACATATAAAGTTGTTTGCTAGCAGCAACCTCTTCATTGTTACAGATTTCTTTAATGTGGAATTATTTAGATGACTTTTACTAGATTGTGCATATTTACTGATACTGGTGGACTGTAGAAGGTTGAGTAGACTTTTATGATGGAAATGTTCTGAATTGGGTAGTTTTGTCATTGGTGCATGCATTTTGTTTCATTGTTTACTGGAAAAATGTTCAAACAATAAATTTAAAATGCCGTCTAACAACTGTACTCTATTGTACAAGGAATATACTTTAGTACAATCAGGAAGGTGTATCAAAGAGCACATGTATGTTTCATGTGCAAGGGGCCTATGATATGAAAACAGCCCCAAAGTTAATCTTTATGTGCCACTGGCAAAATGTATTTTCTTTGAATGTGGGTTTCAATGCTGTTTCATTGAATGTGAGTTTCAAGGGCAGAGAAGTTTTTAATGCTAAGCCTGTTTTCATTGTGAGACTGCATTGATTTGTTTAGCAGATGTCTTAGTGTTTGTGCTGTAAAATGCAAAATAAAACTTTCAAATGAAATCCAAATCATCATAGAAGTAAAGCAGTATGCACATTAGTGTTTATGGTAAATGGAGTGAAATAGCCAAGTAATGGATCATTGAAAGGGCTCCATTCGACCATGATTTTGTGAGGGGGAAGGGCAGCAAACTCAAAGACAGCCCCAGCTGAACTATACCTCCCACCTGTCCAGATTTTCACAGAATTAATAGATTTTTGCTTCTTATTTTTGGTTTGTTCCTCATAAAATTTGTGGTTTTCTGGAAAATCATTTAGGAATTAAGTCACTAAATAATGACACACTGAGTTTCAGACTTCATAACCTTCAGAAAAATGCATGCTAAAGTAAGACCTGTTATTCTATCAACTGTCTCAGTTTATACAAGAGCAATTTTTAGTACTGTTTATATGTTCCCCCAATATATTTGGCCTTGTCCAGATTTATTGCATTAACAGGTTGAGAGGTACATGCAAATAAATTGCTTTATAGAATTAGGCATAGATAAACCTCTCAACTGTCCCGGAATTTGGCACAAAATGTTGTTCTTCCACTAATAATCCCTCCGCAAAATAGCAATTTTGGAAGAAAACATGGAGGGTTTACAATTAAGAAATGACTGTAATAATCAGAGTTATAGATTACTTTTATTTCAGAAATGCATGTAGATTCTTTTATTTTTTCAACTACTCAAGTTAGCAGTACTAATATTTAAAAAAAGTATCCCTTCTTTGACAGGTTCCCAGCTGTATTGTGTGGCTATTTTATATTTTTGCATTACATTTTTGGTCCATTTTTCATAAAATTGTGTTTGTTTGGCAAATTAGTGGTAAATCATTAAAGACTGAAGTTAGAAAATAATGACAGACATTTGAGTTTCAGATTTCATATCCTTCAGAAAATTCATACTAATGCAATACCTACTATTCTATTATCTTTCTAAGTTTATAAGAGCAATATTTAAAAATTGTTCTTATTTTGGGGGCTTTGTCCCACTTCTATGTATGGCTTTGCCCAGATTTCTTGCTCTGAGTGTGAGAGGTATGACAAATCTGTCAGGGCCATCACCGTCAGCCAGAGACATTTCAAATTGTGACATATTTGTTGCACCCCACTCCCCCATGTAGTGACTCTGGATGTGTCCAAGCAAGGCAAGGAGCAATTATGCAGTGTAAATGTGCAGGGTATCCCCCCATCCAAGGTAGACACAAGTACTACAGTGGCTTTTCATCTGTTCTTGATTTTGCAGAATGGTCTGGTTTCTGTCATATTTTTGTACTGTTGGTTTATGCTTATTACTCAAAGTGCCTGTTGCTCTGTGTTTTAAGTAGCAATGCTTTAATGACCATCAGGTAAGCTTGTCTGAGATCATAACATGCAAGTAAGCTTTAATAAGCATACTGTTAAAGAATTGCCAACATTGAAGCCTTTCTGTTGTTGTCATGCAGAGAATACTTAACTAGATAATGTATAAGTGTTGGGTATTGAAATGCATATGACAGTATTTGTAATAAAGGACAGGATTACATTATTTTAAGAAGCTCATTACACTTGTTGGAGACTTCCAGTGATCTCTGAGGGCTTTACCCGTAAACTAAAGAGAATGCCATTCATGTATGGTCCATAACCTGTACAGTAATCCTTTAAGCAATGTATCTTGAGCTTGTTTCTTGTTTGCTTTTCATTTTTACTTTGATCATGTTTCCCCCATGAAACAAGTAGATAGTTGTCAGGCAGCAGGTCTTTTTTGGATAAGAAACATTTTTACAAGTGAGGGCATCACAGAGATTGCTACTTTCAGCATGTTACTCGGTATTTTAATAAAGCTGAATATAAATTATAATTAGAACTGCAGTGCAAGGAGAAGCAGTTTGAGTTGAGTGTGCTTGTTTTTCTTATACTTGATTTTGACTGACATTCCAGTAATGTATTTAAAAAGTAATTTATTTTTTCATGCCTCACAACCTTTTTGTTTCCATCTAGATATTAAGTAAGCTGTCATGCAGCCAGTGCATTGAAATATTTTTATTCTTTTACACTTCATTTGTCTTGATTGGACTCTCATAATGAGGGTTTGGCACCCAGGGCAGCATATTTAATTAAAGTTAGTTTTTGTGTTTTTTTTAGCATAGCTCCTCCCCTTTCTAGTTGGCCGCACCCCTTCCCATTGACCCCACCCATTCAGCTATCTCCTGCAGCCCCCCTTTGATTTAAAGTCACCAGCCGCCACTGAAGTTATCTATGAATAGTGTCCTATGTTTCTGCACTGCATGCTTTGTATATAATCTAGATAAGGTTTAACCCTGTAGAGGGGCCCTAGATTTTGTTTACTTTTACTATATAGTCATTATTTCTAGTTTGCAATTGATTACTGTATACAGCAAGTTCCAAGCATTTAACAAGTCTGCAGGACCTTGTAAGGCTAGGCTGCAGTACTGGCAACTGCATCATGTTTTTGTCTTTTAAGGTTCGTGGATATGATGATTTTATTTTTTTCATCCCTGATTAAAAGAGTTAACTTTGTTGAAACAGATATTAAAGCTATAAAATCCAGCTTGCAGTTCATATGATGTCAGAGCTGTGTAGTAAGGTAGAATAGTCAATGTACTCTAATAATTGATTATATTTTGTTTTATTATGCATTTGATTTGTGAAAATGGAAAACAATAAGGGTCCCAGTGTAGAGCCCATGGAAACTACTAAACTGGAATTATAACATTCTAAAAAGTTAATTGTGCCAGGTAATAGCTTGTGTTCTCTTAACAAACTAACTTATTTAACTATGTAACCACATGTTGGAGGCACCTCATGTCAAGTAAGCTGCTTAGAAGCCTTTTATAAATCACAAAATGAAAGGACTTCACAAAAAATATGGCTACTATTTGATAGCCTTACTACAATTTTTACCTGTGTAGTCTACTGATTTAACTAGAGCAGTATATGTACTATATGTGGTAAGCTCATAACCCATGTTAACTGTCAGTATGGGATGAGACGGTGCTCATGTAATGTTAGTAAGGTGTAGATGGGCAATACATTATAGTATCTTTAACAGAGGGCTTAGGATACTAATGGATATTTAGTTTTCAAATTTATGAGTTTCTCTACTTTTGAAAAATGCTGTTGGATTAGTTTCTACAAGTATGGTTCATAGCATTCATTTTATTTTCTGGTAATAGGCATAGTTACTGGGGAAGCATTACCTAGCTTCTTCAAATATGCAGGGACATGTTGCCCATACAAGATACGCCATGTTCCTTAATCCTTTAATGTTACATTATTACAAAGCTACAATGTTACATATTTCAAATTCAGAGCCTCTTAAGACCTTCAATGAAGTTGCCTCCATACAATCTAAGATTAAAGGATTCATCTCACACTAAACTATCCAAACCTTTGTTAAACTGAAATATTGTATTTACATTCCTAATTTTTATAACTACTAGTCTTAAAATGAAAACCATTTTGCTTTATTCTTGAATTAGACCTTCTGATGTTAACCAAATAATTATTTCTTGCATCCATTGAATGCTGTAATTTAGCAACAGCCACACTGACACTATAACAATAAAATAATAAAAAAAATTGTGAATTAATGTTAAATCCCTTCTAAACAACATGTATTTAATAGAAAAAATAGGGATGGTGATTTCAACTGACTGATAACTAATACCCCTTAAAACTTCTAATTTGGCATTTAAAAACGTTTGTATCCTCTCAAGTAATTCAATCTGAGACCTACACACACACACACACACACCATATTCAATAAGAGATCTTATTATTATCTTAAACAATGCCTATAATACATCCTTATCCCTATTATTACATGAAGCAAGTTTTGCAAGTCACAATAACACCTTCTTATTGTCTCAGATGTAAATCAAAACTAAATCTGTTATCAGTATTAACCCCTAAATCTTCAATACTATGCACACTCTTAAACAGTTGTTCATAGTGGACGGATAGCATAAATTATTTTTCCCAAAATGGATGATGCACGTCTTTTTCAAATTAAATTCCATTTTACTAGTAGTGGCTCAAATAAATAGATCATCCAAACATATTTGTAATTTGTGATGATCTTCCAATTTTGTAATAACCAGACCAACTGTTGTATCATTAGCATATTTGCTTGTCCACAAACCATTATGAATTGGGAAAGATGCCATAAATAACCCAAATAGTACGGGACCCAAAACAGATTCCTGACGTATACCAGAATAAACAGATTTCCTATTTGAAAAGGTATCTTTAATTCTCACTCTACAAGGTTGTATAATATAACCAATTCTTCCTCTACCTTATAATATAATGATTCGGATCACTTACAGCCATTAAATAAATTATTTTATGGTGGGGAATTGTATCACATATCCTTGCCATATCCAAATATATGGCATCAATGGATAACCCCTCATCCAAAGCATCCCATAATGATTGGTACCAGGACAATACATTTGTCTGACAAGATCCACCTGGAATGAATCTATGCTGAGAAATATCTCTGTTAGTTACAATTGTTTCCAATGTATATATTTAGCTATAACTCTCTCAAAACATTTGTGTAGTAAACAGGTAAAACCAATTGGTCTAAATTATTAATTAAAGACAAATCCCCACACTTAGGTACTGGCACTACAATTGCTTTCTTTCATAATTCTGGAACAAAACCTGTTTCTAAGACCCTCTGAAATAAATATGATAAAGGAGATAAATAACTTATTATATATGCTTACAAATACTCATTTATCCTATCAGGTCCAGCCCCAGAAATTAGATTAATCATAGCAACTCTTCACATCCATTCTTAAATATTTTAGTGCATGAACCATTACCACTAAAAAGGAAATGATCTTCAACCATAGGGCCATCATGAGGTATTACTAAATAGTTTGCAAATATGTTGACCAATAAATTCAGGTCTGTTAATAAGTTATAATTCTACTTGATATTATAATACAATGTTTTTTTCCTTATACAAAGTTAAATATCTATAAAAAGATTTCTTACCCAGTGTTTGACAAGCTAACTGTTTATCAGACTCATATTGGGCCATTCTTAACTTTCTCTTCCAATCCCTTTGTACCTTTCTTATTTACTCACATAAGATACATTTCTAAACTTTCTCCAACACGATTTCTTGCTTTCATTAGCTTTTTTCTAGTTCATAAGTCCACCAAGGAGTTTTATAGAGTTTTTGCTTTACAGTAGTAAATGGTACATGGTCTTCCTGACTTAAGAAAAATATTTTTTTTCCAACCACTAACAATATCTACTTGACATAAATCTTCTTTCCATTCCCAATTATTTCCTCATTTATTGTTATGATGTGTTTTATGAAATGTCCATATTCAACCTCTTTTTTTTTTCAACACATTGTTGGACATAAGAAAAAGTTGGTGTGTATGTCCAACCAATACTTTTATGATTTAATCCAATTAACCGTGGCTTGATAGTACATTTTGATATTCTTATCTAAATCTGTCCAGGTAATATCTAGCAAATTATTACCCCTAGATGGTCCATCAACAATATATCTAAGAAATTATTACCCCTAGATAGTCTGTCAACAATCTAGCTATAGTCCTGTTCAGTACCTGAATTCAGTATTTCAGTAATAGGGCCTAAATGATTATTTATTTTATCCCACTGGATATTAGATGCATTAAATTCTTCAACCACAAACTCATACCTTTCTCAAAATTTTCTAAAATATTTTTATTAAATTCCATATTCTCAGTTAAAGAAAAAATTGGGAGCCTGTAAAATAAACATATCTTAACCTAACAGTGATTAAATGTAATATTAATAGGTACAATCTAGTCTCTAAACTCTCACTATTACTATTTGTTAGATAAGAAGGTAATTAATCACTTATGTAGATTAATACACCACATCGCTTACTTTTCCCTCCAAAATTATGATATCACCTCTAGTCAGGCATACTGAATGGAGAATATTTATCAGAAAACCAGGTTTCTGTAATTAATAATACATCAATAAAGTCCTGCTTGCATCTAGCTTTCAACAGAAAAAAATACTGTTTAAGCTTCTCGTATTAAATATTAAAAATGTCAAATTAGAAGCCTTCTCAGAATTGCATATAGCTATTAACTTATGTCCCCTTCTAAAAAAGATTCACAGAACTAATATGTTTCTTAAGAAACCTATTACCAAAAAAAAAAAAAAAGAAACCTATTACCAGCATAACTTATCAATACAGTAATAACTGTAGTTGTAAACTATCTCTTCTCTTAAGGTAATAACTTCAATTGAGGCCCCAAGACAAGTTATTCTTAAATTATTTATGAATCATCTAACCACATTGTTAGGATCTGCTCAAATCTCCGAGTTGGAATAACATCACAGAAAACTAGTTCAAAAGACTTTTCCCTACTTAATTCACTAATATCCTTCACATTACTAATGAATTTTAATTTGTTACTTTTTCCCCACATCATTAACCCCCACAATTATAATAACCTTACCACATGTTTTCCCATTCATAAACTACCCATTCAAAGACAAAACAATTATCTTGCATCCTACAGCCCCTCAAACATGTCTCTGTTACAGATTCTTTGTTTTACCAGAAATTTGGTTCCTAACTATTCTTAACATTGAATCTCCTTTAATTAATACATTTCTTTTATTACTATCACTCCTAATCCGGTTTATATTTTCCTGCTCCTCCATTTCTTTCTTCTCAGTTCAGATACTTAATTATTTACAGCTGCACATAATGCTCTGCTAAGCATAATCCCATTTTCCATCCATGTTTTGAGATTGTAAACACTTTCTTGAAATAAATGTAGTATATTCTTGCATCTGTAAATATGTATATATACTATATATTTATTTTTTAGCATATCATTGTATCAGCAAATATGTTTTGCTAATTTCTTATGTGATCCTATTCACCTTGGCTGTGCCTGCAAATGATCTATTGAAATTAATGTGATACCCCAATAAACAAATATAAATAAATAAATTTAAAGCAATTACTTAACTATGGTAATAATGGTAGGTCCAAAGTTGAACTGGGGGTAGTTTTGTTTATTCATATTTGTAGCAGGTAGTCTTATTCCACCTTGAGCCATAGAATCATTTTGAGTAATTGGGGAAAATAATCCACAAATTGGTTGGGAGTCTGTTGTGAGAACTGTGGGCTAAAAAATTACTTGGTTTCTGGTGGCATTACAGAAGTCAGTTTAGTTTCTAAAATATTTTTAAAGTGGTGTGATAGTATTTTTATGAATAAGCTGCTGGCATTTTAATTTATTTCTTTGAGTTCTATAATTTTTCAAGGAGTTGGTCTCCCTTTTCTTTTATTCCTCCCAAGTCCTATAGTTTATTGTCAAGTGATTCTGCATAAAGGTAAATGTCCTG